>NW_026292284.1:0-104905 GCF_023091745.1 Budorcas taxicolor | reverse complement strand
GGTGTGAAGGAGCCTTTCGAAGTTCCAGAGGTGAGGTGTGATCAGCCTCGAGACGCCTCAGCGGAAATGGGCCTCATCTCGCCTGGAGGGGAGAACCTCCTGGATTTTCTCGAGTTGCGGCAGGTCTTCTCGAGTTACGACGGGGACCTCAGGGACCCGCTCTGGTGGCCTCAGGAAAGGCCAGTCCCCATGCGAGTTGCTAGGGGACCTCTCGGGATTCCTCTCCCGTCCATGCCGGGGCCTCAGTCCTTTTGTGGAGTCGGGGCCGGAACCTGAGGATTCCGCTCCAATGTTGCCATGGATCTTGGGGTGCTTCTGAGTCTCCCCAGGGGAGTCAGGCCTCGTCTCGAGTGGGGGCATGCACGTGCGCTTTCCTCCCGAGCTGCAGCAGTAGTGTCACGCTTCCTGTCACGTGGATCAAGTTATCTGTGGCTTTCCCTCGAGGCTGTCCCTCGAGGCTTTCCCACGAGGCTTTCCCACAGGGCTGTGCCACGAGCCACCTTGGTGTGAGTCGATCCTCGGCGTGAAAGACGAGCCGGTGAAGGGAAAAGAGGTTCCTCTGGAATGGACTGAGATACCTGGGGGACTCTTGGAATGGTGGCACGACCCTGGAGTTCCTCTCCCCGTTCCTGTTGAGAGGGCCTCCTCTTGAGATGCGACGGGAACGCCGGGAACTCTTTCCCGTCGAAGCAGGGAAAGGATCCCTCATCTCGAGCTACGAGGCGGAAACGGGGCTCCTCTGGATGTGGGCGGGACCCTCGTGATTCCTCTCGAGTGGAGACGGCTAGGTCGGGGAACTTCTTGATTTGCACCAAGGGTGTGAAGGACCCTTTCGAAGTGCCAGAGGTGAGGTGTGATCAGCCTCGAGACGCCTCAGCGGAAATGGGCCTCATCTCGCCTGGAGGGGAGAACCTCCTGGATTTTCTCGAGTTGCGGCAGGTCTTCTCGAGTTACGACGGGGACCTCAGGGACCCGCTCTGGTGGCCTCAGGAAAGGCCAGTCCCCATGCGAGTTGCAAGGGGACCTCTCGGGATTCCTCTCCCGTCCATGCCGGGTCCTCAGTCCTTGTGTGGAGTCGGGGCAGGAACCTGAGGATTCCTCTCCAATGTTGCCATGGATCTTGGGGTGCTTCTGAGTCTCCCCAGGGGAGTCAGGCCTTGTCTCGAGTGGGGGCATGCACGTGCGCTTTCCTCCCGAGCTGCAGCAGTAGTGTCACGCTTCCTGTCACGTGGATCAAGTATATCTGTGGCTTTCCCTCGAGGCTGTCCCTCGATGCTTTCCCACGAGGCTTTCCCACAGGGCTGTGCCACGTGCCACCTTGGTGTGAGTCGATCCTCGGCGTGAAAGACGAGCCGGTGAAGGGAAAAGAGGTTCCTCTGGAATGGACTGAGATACCTGGGGGACTCTTGGAATGGTGGCACGACCCTGGAGTTCCTCTCGCCGGTCCTGTTGAGAGGGCCTCCTCTTGAGATGCGACGGGAACGCCGGGAACTCTTTCCCGAAGAAGCAGGGAAAGGATCCCTCATCTCGAGCTACGAGGCGGAAACGGGGCTCCTCTGGATGTGGGCGGGACGCTCGTGATTCCTCTCGAGTGGAGACGGCTAGGTCGGGGAACTTCTTGATTTGCACCAAGGGTGTGAAGGACCCTTTCGAAGTGCCAGAGGTGAGGTGTGATCAGCCTCGAGACGCCTCAGCGGAAATGGGCCTCATCTCGCCTGGAGGGGAGAACCTCCTGGATTTTCTCGAGTTGCGGCAGGTCTTCTCGAGTTACGACGGGGACCTCAGGGACCCGCTTTGGTGGCCTCAGGAAAGGCCAGTCCCCATGCGAGTTGCAAGGGGACCTCTCGGGATTCCTCTCCCGTCCATGCCGGGTCCTCAGTCCTTGCGTGGAGTCGGGGCAGGAACCTGAGGATTCCTCTCCAATGTTGCCATGGATCTTGGGGTGCTTCTGAGTCTCCCCAGGGGAGTCAGGCCTTGTCTCGAGTGGGGGCATGCACGTGCGCTTTCCTCCCGAGCTGCAGCAGTAGTGTCACGCTTCCTGTCACGTGGATCAAGTTATCTGTGGCTTTCCCTCGAGGCTGTCCCTCGATGCTTTCCCACGAGGCTTTCCCACAGGGCTGTGCCACGTGCCACCTTGGTGTGAGTCGATCCTCGGCGTGAAAGACGAGCCGGTGAAGGGAAAAGAGGTTCCTGTGGAATGGACTGAGACATATGGGGGACTCTTGGAAAGGTGGTACGACCCTGGAGTTCCTCTCGCCGTTCCTGTTGAGAGGGCCTCCTCTTGAGATGCGACGGGAACGCCGGGAACTCTTTCCCGACGAAGCAGGGAAAGGATCCCTCATCTCGAGCTACGAGGCGGAAACGGGGCTCCTCTGGATGTGGGCGGGACCCTCGTGATTCCTCTCGAGTGGAGACGGGTATGTCGGGGAACTTCTTGATTTGCAGCAAGGGTGTGAAGGAGCCTTTCGAAGATCCAGAGGGGAGGTGTGATCCGCCTCGTGACACCTCAGCAGAAATGGGCCTCATCTCGCCTGGAGGGGAGAACCTCCTGGATTTTCTCGAGTTGGGGCAGGTATTCTCGTGTTACGACGGGGACCTCAGGGACCCGCTCTGGTGGCCTCAGGAAAGGCCAGTCCCCATGCGAGTTGCTAGGGGACCTCTCGGGATTCCTCTCCCGTCCATGCCGGGGCCTCAGTCTTTGTGTGGAGTCCGGGCCGGAACCTGAGGATTCCTCTCCAGTGTTGCCATGGATCTTGGGGTGCTTCTGAGTCTCCCCAGGGGAGTCAGGCCTCGTCTCGAGTGGGGGCATGCACGTGCGCTTTCCTCCCGAGCTGCAGCAGTAGTGTCACGCTTCCTGTCACGTGGATCAAGGGATCTGTGGCTTTCCCTCGAGGCTGTCCCTCGAGGCTTTCCCTCGAGGCTTTCCCACAGGGCTGTGCCACGTGCCACCTTGGTGTGAGTCGATCCTCGGCGTGAAAGACGAGCCGGTGAAGGGAAAAGAGGTTCCTCTGGAATGGACTGAGACATCTGGGGGACTCTTGGAATGGTGGCACGACCCTGGAGTTCCTCTCGCCGTTCCTGTTGAGAGGGCCTCCTCTTGAGATGCGACGGTAACGCCGGGAACTCTTTCCCGACGATGCAGGGAAAGGATCCCTCATCTCGAGCTACGAGGCGGAAACGGCGCTCCTCTGGATGTGGGCGGGACCCCCGTGATTCCTCTCGAGTGGAGACGGGTATGTCGGGGAACTTCTTGATTTGCACCAACGGTGTGAAGGAGCCTTTCGAAGTTCCAGAGGTGAGGTGTGATCAGCCTCGAGACGCCTCAGCGGAAATGGGCCTCATCTCGCCTGGAGGGGAGAACCTCCTGGATTTTCTCGAGTTGCGGCAGGTCTTCTCGAGTTACGACGGGGACCTCAGGGACCCGCTCTGGTGGCCTCAGGAAAGGCGAGTCCCCATGCGAGTTGCTAGGGGACCTCTCGGGATTCCTCTCCCGTCCATGCCGGGGCCTCAGTCCTTGTGTGGAGTCGGGGCCGGAACCTGAGGATTCCTCTCCAGTGTTGCCATGGATCTTGGGGTGCTTCTGAGTCTCCCCAGGGGAGTCAGGCCTCGTCTCGAGTTGGGGCATGCACGTGCGCTTTCCTCCCGAGCTGCAGCAGTAGTGTCACGCTTCCTGTCACGTGGATCAAGGGATCTGTGGCTTTCCCTCGAGGCTGTCCCTCGAGGCTTTCCCACGAGGCTTTCCCACAGGGCTGTGCCACGTGCCACCTTGGTGTGAGTCGATCCTCGGCGTGAAAGACGAGCTGGTGAAGGGAAAAGAGGTTCCTCTGGAATGGACTGAGACATCTGGGGGACTCTTGGAAAGGTGGCACGACCCTGGAGTTCCTCTCGCCGTTCCTGTTGAGAGGGCCTCCTCTTGAGATGCGACGGGAACGCCGGGAACTCTTTCCCGACGAAGCAGGGACTGGATCCCTCATCTCGAGCTACGAGGCGGAAACGGGTATCCTCTGGATGTGGACGAGACCCTCGTGATTCCTCTCGAGTGGAGACGGGTATGTCGGGGAACTTCTTGATTTGCACCAAGGGTGTGAAGGAGCCTTTCGAAGTTCCAGAGGTGAGGTGTGATCCGCCTCGTGACACCTCAGCACAAATGGGCCTCATCTCGCCTGGAGGGGAGAACCTCCTGGATTTTCTCGAGTTGCGGCAGGTCTTCTCGAGTTACGACGGGGACCTCAGGGACCCGCTCTGGTGGCCTCAGGAAAGGCAAGTCCCCATGCGAGTTGCTAGGGGACCTCTCGGGATTCCTCTCCCGTCCATGCCGGGGCCTCAGTCCTTGTGTGGAGTCGGGGCCGAAACCTGAGGATTCCTCTCCAGTGTTGCCATGGATCTTGGGGTGCTTCTGAGTCTCCCCAGGGGAGTCAGGCCTCGTCTCGAGTGGGGGCATGCACGTGCGCTTTCCTCCCGAGCTGCAGCAGTAGTGTCACGCTTCCTGTCACGTGGATCAAGGGATCTGTGGCTTTCCCTCGAGGCTGTCCCTCGAGGCTTTCCCACGAGGCTTTCCCACAGGGCTGTGCCACGTGCCACCTTGGTGTGAGTCGATCCTCGGCGTGAAAGACGAGCCGGTGAAGGGAAAAGAGGTTCCTCTGGAATGGACTGAGACATCTGGGGGACTCTTGGAAAGGTGGCACGACCCTGGAGTTCCTCTCGCCGTTCCTGTTGAGAGGGCCTCCTCTTGAGATGCGACGGGAACGCCGGGAACTCTTTCCCGACGAAGCAGGGACAGGATCCCTCATCTCGAGCTACGAGGCGGAAACGGGGCTCCTCTGGATGTGGGCGGGACCCTCGTGATTCCTCTCGAGTGGAGACGGGTATGTCGGGGAACTTCTTGATTTGCAGCAAGGGTGTGAAGGAGCCTTTCGAAGTTCCAGAGGTGAGGTGTGATCCGCCTCGTGACACCTCAGCACAAATGGGCCTCATCTCGCCTGGAGGGGAGAACCTCCTGGATTTTCTCGAGTTGCGGCAGGTCTTCTCGAGTTACGACGGTGACCTCAGGGACCCGCTCTGGTGGCCTCAGGAAAGGCAAGTCCCCATGCGAGTTGCTAGGGGACCTCTCGGGATTCCTCTCCCGTTCATGCCGGGGCCTCAGTCCTTGTGTGGAGTCGGGGCCGAAACCTGAGGATTCATCTCCAGTGTTGCCATGGATCTTGGGGTGCTTCTGAGTCTCCCAGGGGAGTCAGGCCTCATCTCGAGTGGGGGCATGCACGTGCGCTTTCCTCCCGAGCTGCAGCAGTAGTGTCACGCTTCCTGTCACGTGGATCAAGGGATCTGTGGCTTTCCCTCGAGGCTGTCCCTCGAGGCTTTCCCACGAGGCTTTCCCACAGGGCTGTGCCACGTGCCACCTTGGTGTGAGTCGATCCTCGGCGTGAAAGACGAGCCGGTGAAGGGAAAAGAGGTTCCTCTGGAATGGACTGAGACATCTGGGGGACTCTTGGAAAGGTGGCACGACCCTGGAGTTCCTCTCGCCGTTCCTGTTGAGAGGGCCTCCTCTTGAGATGCGACGGGAACGCCGGGAACTCTTTCCCGACGAAGCAGGGACAGGATCCCTCATCTCGAGCTACGAGGCGGAAACGGGGCTCCTCTGGATGTGGGCGGGACCCTCGTGATTCCTCTCGAGTGGAGACGGCTAGGTCGGGGAACTTCTTGATTTGCACCAAGGGTGTGAAGGAGCCTTTCGAAGTTCCAGAGGTGAGGTGTGATCAGCCTCGAGACGCCTCAGCGGAAATGGGCCTCATCTCGCCTGGAGGGGAGAACCTCCTGGATTTTCTCGAGTTGCGGCAGGTCTTCTCGAGTTACGACGGGGACCTCAGGGACCCGCTCTGGTGGCCTCAGGAAAGGCCAGTCCCATGCGAGTTGCTAGGGGACCTCTCGGGATTCCTCTCCCGTCCATGCCGGGGCCTCAGTCCTTTTGTGGAGTCGGGGCCGGAACCTGAGGATTCCGCTCCAATGTTGCCATGGATCTTGGGGTGCTTCTGAGTCTCCCCAGGGGAGTCAGGCCTCGTCTCGAGTGGGGGCATGCACGTGCGCTTTCCTCCCGAGCTGCAGCAGTAGTGTCACGCTTCCTGTCACGTGGATCAAGTTATCTGTGGCTTTCCCTCGAGGCTGTCCCTCGAGGCTTTCCCACGAGGCTTTCCCACAGGGCTGTGCCACGAGCCACCTTGGTGTGAGTCGATCCTCGGCGTGAAAGACGAGCCGGTGAAGGGAAAAGAGGTTCCTCTGGAATGGACTGAGATACCTGGGGGACTCTTGGAATGGTGGCACGACCCTGGAGTTCCTCTCCCCGTTCCTGTTGAGAGGGCCTCCTCTTGAGATGCGACGGGAACGCCGGGAACTCTTTCCCGACGAAGCAGGGAAAGGATCCCTCATCTCGAGCTACGAGGCGGAAACGGGGCTCCTCTGGATGTGGGCGGGACCCTCGTGATTCCTCTCGAGTGGAGACGGCTAGGTCGGGGAACTTCTTGATTTGCACCAAGGGTGTGAAGGACCCTTTCGAAGTGCCAGAGGTGAGGTGTGATCAGCCTCGAGACGCCTCAGCGGAAATGGGCCTCATCTCGCCTGGAGGGGAGAACCTCCTGGATTTTCTCGAGTTGCGGCAGGTCTTCTCGAGTTACGACGGGGACCTCAGGGACCCGCTCTGGTGGCCTCAGGAAAGGCCAGTCCCCATGCGAGTTGCAAGGGGACCTCTCGGGATTCCTCTCCCGTCCATGCCGGGTCCTCAGTCCTTGTGTGGAGTCGGGGCAGGAACCTGAGGATTCCTCTCCAATGTTGCCATGGATCTTGGGGTGCTTCTGAGTCTCCCCAGGGGAGTCAGGCCTTGTCTCGAGTGGGGGCATGCACGTGCGCTTTCCTCCCGAGCTGCAGCAGTAGTGTCACGCTTCCTGTCACGTGGATCAAGTTATCTGTGGCTTTCCCTCGAGGCTGTCCCTCGATGCTTTCCCACGAGGCTTTCCCACAGGGCTGTGCCACGTGCCACCTTGGTGTGAGTCGATCCTCGGCGTGAAAGACGAGCCGGTGAAGGGAAAAGAGGTTCCTCTGGAATGCACTGAGATACCTGGGGGACTCTTGGAATGGTGGCACGACCCTGGAGTTCCTCTCGCCGGTCCTGTTGAGAGGGCCTCCTCTTGAGATGCGACGGGAACGCCGGGAACTCTTTCCCGAAGAAGCAGGGAAAGGATCCCTCATCTCGAGCTACGAGGCGGAAACGGGGCTCCTCTGGATGTGGGCGGGACGCTCGTGATTCCTCTCGAGTGGAGACGGCTAGGTCGGGGAACTTCTGGATTTGCACCAAGGGTGTGAAGGACCCTTTCGAAGTTCCAGAGGTGAGGTGTGATCAGCCTCGAGACGCCTCAGTGGAAATGGACCTCATCTCGCCTGGAGGGGAGAACCTCCTGGATTTTCTCGAGTTGCGGCAGGTCTTCTCGAGTTACGACGGGGACCTCAGGGACCCGCTCTGGTGGCCTCAGGAAAGGCCAGTCCCCATGCGAGTTGCTAGGGGACCTCTCGGGATTCCTCTCCCATCCATGCCGGGGCCTCAGTCCTTGTGTTGAGTTGGGGCCGGAACCTGAGGATTCCTCTCCAGTGTTGCCATGGATCTTGGGGTGCTTCTGAGTCTCCCCAGGGGAGTCAGGCCTCGTCTCGAGTGGGGGCATGCACGGGCGCTTTCCTCCCGAGGTGCAGCAGTACTGTCACGCTTCCTGTCACGTGGATCAAGGGATCTGTGGCTTTCCCTCGAGGCTGTCCCTCGAGGCTTTCCCACGAGGCTTTCCCACAGGGCTGTGCCACGTGCCACCTTGGTGTGAGTCGATCCTCGGCGTGAAAGACGAGCCGGTGAAGGGAAAAGAGGTTCCTCTGGAATGGACTGAGACATCTGGGGGACTCTTGGAATGGTGGCACGACCCTGGAGTTCCTCTCGACTTTCCTGTTGAGAGGGCCTCCTCTTGAGATGCGACGGGAAGGCCGGGAACTCTTTCCCGACGAAGCAGGGAAAGGATCCCTCATCTCGAGCTACGAGGCGGAAACGGGGCTCCTCTGGATGTGGGCGGGACCCTCGTGATTCCTCTCGAGTGGAGACGGCTAGGTCGGGGAACTTCTTGATTTGCACCAAGGGTGTGAAGGAGCCTTTCGAAGTTCCAGAGGTGAGGTGTGATCAGCCTCGAGACGCCTCAGCGGAAATGGGCCTCATCTCGCCTGGAGGGGAGAACCTCCTGGATTTTCTCGAGTTGCGGCAGGTCTTCTCGAGTTACGACGGGGACCTCAGGGACCCGCTCTGGTGGCCTCAGGAAAGGCCAGTCCCCATGCGAGTTGCTAGGGGACCTCTCGGGATTCCTCTCCCGTCCATGCCGGGGCCTCAGTCCTTGTGTGGAGTCGGGGCTGGAACCTGAGGATTCCTCTCCAATGTTGCCATGGATCTTGGGGTGCTTCTGAGTCTCCCCAGGGGAGTCAGGCCTTGTCTCGAGTGGGGGCATGCCCGAGCGCTTTCCTCCTGAGCTGCAGCAGTAGTGTCACGCTTCCAGTCACGTGGATCAAGTTATCTGTGGCTTTCCCTCGAGGCTGTCCCTCGATGCTTTCCCACGAGGCTTTCCCACAGGGCTGTGCCACGTGCCACCTTGGTGTGAGTCGATCCTCGGCGTGAAAGACGAGCCGGTGAAGGGAAAAGAGGTTCCTCTGGAATGCACTGAGATACCTGGGGGACTCTTGGAATGGTGGCACGACCCTGGAGTTCCTCTCGCCGTTCCTGTTGAGAGGGCCTCCTCTTGAGATGCGACGGGAACGCCGGGAACTCTTTCCCGAAGAAGCAGGGAAAGGATCCCTCATCTCGAGCTACGAGGCGGAAACGGGGCTCCTCTGGATGTGGGCGGGACGCTCGTGATTCCTCTCGAGTGGAGACGGCTAGGTCGGGGAACTTCTTGATTTGCACCAAGGGTGTGAAGGACCCTTTCGAAGTTCCAGAGGTGAGGTGTGATCAGCCTCGAGACGCCTCAGCGGAAATGGGCCTCATCTCGCCTGGAGGGGAGAACCTCCTGGATTTTCTCGAGTTGCGGCAGGTCTTCTCGAGTTACGACGGGGACCGCAGGGACCCGCTCTGGTGGCCTCAGGAAAGGCCAGTCCCCATGCGAGTTGCTAGGGGACCTCTCGGGATTCCTCTCCCGTCCATGCCGGGGCCTCAGTCCTTGTGTGGAGTTGGGGCCGGAACCTGAGGATTCCTCTCCAGTGTTGCCATGGATCTTGGGGTGCTTCTGAGTCTCCCCAGGGGAGTCAGGCCTCGTCTCGAGTGGGGGCATGCACGGGCGCTTTCCTCCCGAGGTGCAGCAGTACTGTCACGCTTCCTGTCACGTGGATCAAGGGATCTGTGGCTTTCCCTCGAGGCTGTCCCTCGAGGCTTTCCCACGAGGCTTTCCCACAGGGCTGTGCCACGTGCCACCTTGGTGTGAGTCGATCCTCGGCGTGAAAGACGAGCCGGTGAAGGGAAAAGAGGTTCCTCTGGAATGGACTGAGACATCTGGGGGACTCTTGGAATGGTGGCACGACCCTGGAGTTCCTCTCGACTTTCCTGTTGAGAGGGCCTCCTCTTGAGATGCGACGGGAAGGCCGGGAACTCTTTCCCGACGAAGCAGGGAAAGGATCCCTCATCTCGAGCTACGAGGCGGAAACGGGGCTCCTCTGGATGTGGGCGGGACCCTCCTGATTCCTCTCGAGTGGAGACGGGTATGTCGGGGAACTTCTTGATTTGCACCAAGGGTGTGAAGGAGCCTTTCGAAGTTCCAGAGGTGAGGTGTGATCAGCCTCGAGACGCCTCAGCGGAAATGGGCCTCATCTCGCCTGGAGGGGAGAACCTCCTGGATTTTCTCGAGTTGCGGCAGGTCTTCTCGAGTTACGACGGGGACCTCAGGGACCCGCTCTGGTGGCCTCAGGAAAGGCCAGTCCCCATGCGAGTTGCTAGGGGACCTCTCGGGATTCCTCTCCCGTCCATGCCGGGGCCTCAGTCCTTTTGTGGAGTCGGGGCCGGAACCTGAGGATTCCGCTCCAATGTTGCCATGGATCTTGGGGTGCTTCTGAGTCTCCCCAGGGGAGTCAGGCCTCGTCTCGAGTGGGGGCATGCACGTGCGCTTTCCTCCCGAGCTGCAGCAGTAGTGTCACGCTTCCTGTCACGTGGATCAAGTTATCTGTGGCTTTCCCTCGAGGCTGTCCCTCGAGGCTTTCCCACGAGGCTTTCCCACAGGGCTGTGCCACGAGCCACCTTGGTGTGAGTCGATCCTCGGCGTGAAAGACGAGCCGGTGAAGGGAAAAGAGGTTCCTCTGGAATGGACTGAGATACCTGGGGGACTCTTGGAATGGTGGCACGACCCTGGAGTTCCTCTCCCCGTTCCTGTTGAGAGGGCCTCCTCTTGAGATGCGACGGGAACGCCGGGAACTCTTTCCCGACGAAGCAGGGAAAGGATCCCTCATCTCGAGCTACGAGGCGGAAACGGGGCTCCTCTGGATGTGGGCGGGACCCTCGTGATTCCTCTCGAGTGGAGACGGCTAGGTCGGGGAACTTCTTGATTTGCACCAAGGGTGTGAAGGACCCTTTCGAAGTTCCAGAGGTGAGGTGTGATCAGCCTCGAGACGCCTCAGCGGAAATGGACCTCATCTCGCCTGGAGGGGAGAACCTCCTGGATTTTCTCGAGTTGCGGCAGGTCTTCTCGAGTTACGACGGGGACCTCAGGGACCCGCTCTGGTGGCCTCAGGAAAGGCCAGTCCCCATGCGAGTTGCTAGGGGACCTCTCGGGATTCCTCTCCCATCCATGCCGGGGCCTCAGTCCTTGTGTGGAGTTGGGGCCGGAACCTGAGGATTCCTCTCCAGTGTTGCCATGGATCTTGGGGTGCTTCTGAGTCTCCCCAGGGGAGTCAGGCCTCGTCTCGAGTGGGGGCATGCACGGGCGCTTTCCTCCCGAGGTGCAGCAGTACTGTCACGCTTCCTGTCACGTGGATCAAGGGATCTGTGGCTTTCCCTCGAGGCTGTCCCTCGAGGCTTTCCCACGAGGCTTTCCCACAGGGCTGTGCCACGTGCCACCTTGGTGTGAGTCGATCCTCGGCGTGAAAGACGAGCCGGTGAAGGGAAAAGAGGTTCCTCTGGAATGGACTGAGACATCTGGGGGACTCTTGGAATGGTGGCACGACCCTGGAGTTCCTCTCGACTTTCCTGTTGAGAGGGCCTCCTCTTGAGATGCGACGGGAAGGCCGGGAACTCTTTCCCGACGAAGCAGGGAAAGGATCCCTCATCTCGAGCTACGAGGCGGAAACGGGGCTCCTCTGGATGTGGGCGGGACCCTCGTGATTCCTCTCGAGTGGAGACGGCTAGGTCGGGGAACTTCTTGATTTGCACCAAGGGTGTGAAGGAGTCTTTCGAAGTTCCAGAGGTGAGGTGTGATCAGCCTCGAGACGCCTCAGCGGAAATGGGCCTCATCTCGCCTGGAGGGGAGAACCTCCTGGATTTTCTCGAGTTGCGGCAGGTCTTCTCGAGTTACGACGGGGACCTCAGGGACCCGCTCTGGTGGCCTCAGGAAAGGCCAGTCCCCATGCGAGTTGCTAGGGGACCTCTCGGGATTCCTCTCCCGTCCATGCCGGGGCCTCAGTCCTTGTGTGGAGTCGGGGCAGGAACCTGAGGATTC
This sequence comes from Budorcas taxicolor, assembly GCF_023091745.1. Taxonomy (NCBI): domain Eukaryota; kingdom Metazoa; phylum Chordata; class Mammalia; order Artiodactyla; family Bovidae; genus Budorcas; species Budorcas taxicolor. The sequence goes on along the minus strand of NW_026292284.1, from coordinate 93,200 downwards.
CTCTCCAGTGTTGCCATGGATCTTGGGGTGCTTCTGAGTCTCCCCAGGGGAGTCAGGCCTCGTCTCGAGTGGGGGCATGCACGTGCGTTTCCTCCCGAGCTGCAGCAGTAGTGACACGCTTCCTGTCACGTGGATCAAGGGATCTGTGGCTTTCCCTCGAGGCTGTCCCTCGAGGCTTTCCCACGAGGCTTTCCCACAGGGCTGTGCCACGAGCCACCTTGGTGTGAGTCGATCCTCGGCGTGAAAGACGAGCCGGTGAAGGGAAAAGAGGTTCCTCTGGAATGGACTGAGATACCTGGGGGACTCTTGGAATGGTGGCACGACCCTGGAGTTCCTCTCGCCTGTCCTGTTGAGAGGGCCTCCTCTTGAGATGCGACGGGAACGCCGGGAACTCTTTCCCGACGAAGCAGGGAAAGGATCCCTCATCTCGAGCTACGAGGCGGAAATGGGGCTCCTCTGGATGTGGGCGGGACCCACGTGATTCCTCTCGAGTGGAGACGGCTAGGTCGGGGAACTTCTTGATTTGCACCAAGGGTGTGAAGGACACTTTCGAAGTGCCAGAGGTGAGGTGTGATCAGCCTCGAGACGCCTCAGCGGAAATGGGCCTCATCTCGCCTGGAGGGGAGAACCTCCTGGATTTTCTCGAGTTGCGGCAGGTCTTCTCGAGTTACGACGGGGACCTCAGGGACCCGCTCTGGTGGCCTCAGGAAAGGCCAGTCCCCATGCGAGTTGCTAGGGGACCTCTCGGGATTCCTCTCCCGTCCATGCCGGGGCCTCAGTCCTTGTGTGGAGTCGGGGCCAGAACCTGAGGATTCCTCTCCAATGTTGCCATGGATCTTGGGGTGCTTCTGAGTCTCCCCAGGGGAGTCAGGCCTCGTCTCGAGTGGGAGCATGCACGTGCGCTTTCCTCCCGAGCTGCAGCAGTAGTGTCACGCTTCCTGTCACGTGGATCAAGTTATCTGTGGCTTTCCCTCGAGGCTGTCCCTCGAGGCTTTCCCACGAGGCTTTCCCACAGGGCTGTGCCACGAGCCACCTTGGTGTGAGTCGATCCTCGGCGTGAAAGACGAGCCGGTGAAGGGAAAAGAGGTTCCTCTGAAATGGACTGAGATACCTGGGGGACTCTTGGAATGGTGGCACGACCCTGGAGTTCCTCTCGCCGGTCCTGTTGAGAGGGCCTCCTCTTGAGATGCGACGGGAACGCCGGGAACTCTTTCCCGACGAAGCAGGGAAAGATTCCCTCATCTCGAGCTACGAGGCGGAAACGGGGCTCCTCTGGATGTGGGCGGGACGCTCGTGATTCCTCTCGAGTGGAGACGGCTAGGTCGGGGAACTTCTTGATTTTCACCAAGCGTGTGAAGGACCCTTTCGAAGTTCCAGAGGTGAGGTGTGATCAGCCTCGAGACGCCTCAGCGGAAATGGACCTCATCTCGCCTGGAGGGGAGAACCTCCTGGATTTTCTCGAGTTGAGGCAGGTCTTCTCGAGTTACGACGGGGACCTCAGGGACCCGCTCTGGTGGCCTCAGGAAAGGCCAGTCCCCATGCGAGTTGCTAGGGGACCTCTCGGGATTCCTCTCCCATCCATGCCGGGGCCTCAGTCCTTGTGTGGAGTTGGGGCCGGAACCTGAGGATTCCTCTCCAGTGTTGCCATGGATCTTGGGGTGCTTCTGAGTCTCCCCAGGGGAGTCAGGCCTCGTCTCGAGTGGGGGCATGCACGGGCGCTTTCCTCCCGAGGTGCAGCAGTAGTGTCACGCTTCCTGTCACGTGGATCAAGGGATCTGTGGCTTTCCCTCGAGGCTGTCCCTCGAGGCTTTCCCACGAGGCTTTCCCACAGGGCTGTGCCACGTGCCACCTTGGTGTGAGTCGATCCTCGGCGTGAAAGACGAGCCGGTGAAGGGAAAAGAGGTTCCTCTGGAATGGACTGAGACATCTGGGGGACTCTTGGAATGGTGGCACGACCCTGGAGTTCCTCTCGACTTTCCTGTTGAGAGGGCCTCCTCTTGAGATGCGACGGGAAGGCCGGGAACTCTTTCCCGACGAAGCAGGGAAAGGATCCCTCATCTCGAGCTACGAGGCGGAAACGGGGCTCCTCTGGATGTGGGCGGGACCCTCGTGATTCCTCTCGAGTGGAGACGGCTAGGTCAGGGAACTTCTTGATTTGCACCAAGGGTGTGAAGGACCCTTTCGAAGTTCCAGAGGTGAGGTGTGATCAGCCTCGAGACGCCTCAGCGGAAATGGGCCGCATCTCGCCTGGAGGGGAGAACCTCCTGGATTTTCTCGAGTTGCGGCAGGTCTTCTCGAGTTACGACGGGGACCTCAGGGACCCGCTTTGGTGGCCTCAGGAAAGGCCAGTCCCCATGCGAGTTGCTAGGGGACCTCTCAGGATTCCTCTCCCGTCCATGCCGGGGCCTCAGTCCTTGTGTGGAGTTGGGGCCGGAACCTGAGGATTCCTCTCCAGTGTTGCCATGGATCTTGGGGTGCTTCTGAGTCTCCCCAGGGGAGTCAGGCCTCGTCTCGAGTGGGGGCATGCACGGGCGCTTTCCTCCCGAGGTGCAGCAGTAGTGTCACGCTTCCTGTCACGTGGATCAAGGGATCTGTGGCTTTCCCTCGAGGCTGTCCCTCGAGGCTTTCCCACGAGGCTTTCCATCAGGGCTGTGCCACGTGCCACCTTGGTGTGAGTCGATCCTCGGCGTGAAAGACGAGCCGGTGAAGGGAAAAGAGGTTCCTCTGGAATGGACTGAGACATCTGGGGGACTCTTGGAATGGTGGCACGACCCTGGAGTTCCTCTCGCCGTTCCTGTTGAGAGGGCCTCCTCTTGAGATGCGACGGGAAGGCCGGGAACTCTTTCCCGACGAAGCAGGGAAAGGATCCCTCATCTCGAGCTACGAGGCGGAAACGGGGCTCCTCTGGATGTGGGCGGGACCCTCGTGATTCCTCTCGAGTGGAGACGGGTATGTCGGGGAACTTCTTGATTTGCACCAAGGGTGTGAAGGACCCTTTCGAAGTTCCAGAGGTGAGGTGTGATCAGCCTCGAGACGCCTCAGCGGAAATGGGCCTCATCTCGCCTGGAGGGGAGAACCTCCTGGATTTTCTCGAGTTGCGGCAGGTCTTCTCGAGTTACGACGGGGACCTCAGGGACCCGCTCTGGTGGCCTCAGGAAAGGCCAGTCCCCATGCGAGTTGCTAGGGGACCTCTCGGGATTCCTCTCCCGTCCATGCCGGGGCCTCAGTCCTTGTGTGGAGTCGGGGCCGGAACCTGAGGATTCCTCTCCAGTGTTGCCATGGATCTTGGGGTGCTTCTGAGTCTCCCCAGGGGAGTCAGGCCTCGTCTCGAGTGGGGGCATGCACGTGCGCTTTCCTCCCGAGCTGCAGCAGTAGTGTCACGCATCCTGTCACGTGGATCAAGGGATCTGTGGCTTTCCCTCGAGGCTGTCCCTCGAGGCTTTCCCACGAGGCTTTCCCACAGGGCTGTGCCACGTGCCACCTTGGTGTGAGTCGATCCTCGGCGTGAAAGACGAGCCGGTGAAGGGAAAAGAGGTTCCTCTGGAATGGACTGAGACATCTGGGGGACTCTTGGAATGGTGGCACGACCCTGGAGTTCCTCTCGCCGTTCCTGTTGAGAGGGCCTCCTCTTGAGATGCGACGGGAACGCCGGGAACTCTTTCCCGACGAAGCAGGGAAAGGATCCCTCATCTCGAGCTACGAGGCGGAAACGGGGCTCCTCTGGTTGTGGGCGGGACCCTCCTGATTCCTCTCGAATGGAGACGGCTAGGTCGGGGAACTTCTTGATTTGCACCAAGGGTGTGAAGGACCCTTTCGAAGTTCCAGAGGTGAGGTGTGATCAGCCTCGAGACGCCTCAGCGGAAATGGGCCTCATCTCGCCTGGAGGGGAGAACCTCCTGGATTTTCTCGAGATGCGGCAGGTCTTCTCGAGTTACGACGGGGACCTCAGGGACCCGCTCTGGTGGCCTCAGGAAAGGCCAGTCCCCATGCGAGTTGCTAGGGGACCTCTCGGGATTCCTCTCCCGTCCATGCCGGGGCCTCAGTCCTTGTGTGGAGTCGGGGCCGGAACCTGAGGATTCCTCTCCAGTGTTGCCATAGATCTTGGGGTGCTTCTGAGTCTCCCCAGGGGAGTCAGGCCTCGTCTCGAGTGGGGGCATGCACGTGCGCTTTCCTCCCGAGCTGCAGCAGTAGTGTCACGCTTCGTGTCACGTGGATCAAGGGATCTGTGGCTTTCCCTCGAGGCTGTCCCTCGAGGCTTTCCCACGAGGCTTTCCCACAGGGCTGTGCCACGTGCCACCTTGGTGTGAGTCGATCCTCGGCGTGAAAGACGAGCCGGGGAAGGGAAAAGAGGTTCCTCTGGAATGGACTGAGACATCTGGGAGACTCTTGGAATGGTGGCACGACCCTGGAGTTCCTCTCGCCGTTCCTGTAGAGAGGGCCTCCTCTTGAGATGCGACGGGAACGCCGGGAACTCTTTCCCGACGAAGCAGGGAAAGGATCCCTCATCTCGAGCTACGAGGCGGAAACGGGGCTCCTCTGGATGTGGGCGGGACCCTCGTGATTCCTCTCCAGTGGAGACGGGTATGTCGGGGAACTTCTTGATTTGCACCAAGGGTGTGAAGGACCCTTTCGAAGTTCCAAAGGTGAGGTGTGATCAGCCTCGAGACGCCTCAGCGGAAATGGGCCTCATCTCGCCTGGAGGGGAGAACCTCCTGGATTTTCTCCAGTTGCGGCAGGTCTTCTCGAGTTACGACGGGGACCTCAGGGACCCGCTCTGGTGGCCTCAGGAAAGGCCAGTCCCCATGCGAGTTGCTAGGGGACCTCTCGGGATTCCTCTCCCGTCCATGCCAGGGCCTCAGTCCTTGTGTGGAGTCGGGGCCGGAACCTGAGGATTCCTCTCCAGTGTTGCCATGGATCTTGGGGTGCTTCTGAGTCTCCCCAGGGGAGTCAGGCCTCGTCTCGAGTGGGGGCATGCACGTGCGCTTTCCTCCCGAGCTGCAGCAGTAGTGACACGCTTCCTGTCACGTGGATCAAGGGATCTGTGGCTTTCCCTCGTGGCTGTCCCTCGAGGCTTTCCCACGAGGCTTTCCCACAGGGCTGTGCCACGTGCCACCTTGGTGTGAGTCGATCCTCGGCGTGAAAGACGAGCCGGTGAAGGGAAAAGAGGTTACTCTGGAATGGACTGAGAAATCTGGGGGACTCTTGGAATGGTGGCACGACCCTGGAGTTCCTCTCGCCGTTCCTGTTGAGAGGGCCTCCTCTTGAGATGCGATGGGAACGCCGGGAACTCTTTCCCGACGAAGCAGGGAAAGGATCCCTCATCTCGAGCTACGAGGCGGAAACGGGGCTCCTCTGGATGTGGGCGGGACCCACGTGATTCCTCTCGAGTGGAGACGGCTAGGTCGGGGAACTTCTTGATTTGCACCAAGGGTGTGAAGGACACTTTCGAAGTGCCAGAGGTGAGGTGTGATCAGCCTCGAGACGCCTCAGCGGAAATGGGCCTCATCTCGCCTGGAGGGGAGAACCTCCTGGGTTTTCTCGAGTTGCGGCAGGTCTTCTCGAGTTACGACGGGGACCACAGGGACCCGCTCTGGTGGCCTCAGGAAAGGCCAGTCCCCATGCGAGTTGCTAGGGGACCTCTCGGGATTCCTCTCCCGTCCATGCCGGGGCCTCAGTCCTATTGTGGAGTCGGGGCCGGAACCTGAGGATTCCTCTCCAATGTTGCCATGGATCTTGGGGTGCTTCTGAGTCTCCCCAGGGGAGTCAGGCCTCGTCTCGAGTGGGGGCATGCACGTGCGCTTTCCTCCCGAGCTGCAGCAGTAGTGTCACGCTTCCTGTCACGTGGATCAAGTTATCTGTGGCTTTCCCTCGAGGCTGTCCCTCGATGCTTTCCCACGAGGCTTTCCCACAGGGCTGTGCCACGTGCCACCTTGGTGTGAGTCGATCCTCGGCGTGAAAGACGAGCTGGTGAAGGGAAAAGAGGTTCCTCTGAAATGGACTGAGATACCTGGGGGACTCTTGGAATGGTGGCACGACCCTGGAGTTCCTCTCGCCATTCCTGTTGAGAGGGCCTCCTCTTGAGATGCGACGGGAACGCCGGGAACTCTTTCCCGACGAAGCAGGGAAAGGATCCCTCATCTCGAGCTACGAGGCGGAAACGGGGCTCCTCTGGATGTGGGCGTGACGCTCGTGATTCCTCTCGAGTGGAGACGGCTAGGTCGGGGAACTTCTTGATTTTCACCAAGCGTGTGAAGGACCCTTTCGAAGTTCCAGAGGTGAGGTGTGATCAGCCTCGAGACACCTCAGAGGAAATGGACCTCATCTCGCCTGGAGGGGAGAACCTCCTGGATTTTCTCGAGTTGAGGCAGGTCTTCTCGAGTTACGACGGGGACCTCAGGGACCCGCTCTGGTGGCCTCAGGAAAGGCCAGTCCCCATGCGAGTTGCTAGGGGACCTCTCGGGATTCCTCTCCCATCAATGCCGGGGCCTCAGTCCTTGTGTGGAGTTGGGGCCGGAACCTGAGGATTCCTCTCCAGTGTTGCCATGGATCTTGGGGTGCTTCTGAGTCTCCCCAGGGGAGTCAGGCCTCGTCTCGAGTGGGGGCATGCACGGGCGCTTTCCTCCCGAGGTGCAGCAGTACTGTCACGCTTCCTGTCACGTGGATCAAGGGATCTGTGGCTTTCCCTCGAGGCTGTCCCTCGAGGCTTTCCCACGAGGCTTTCCATCAGGGCTGTGCCACGTGCCACCTTGGTGTGAGTCGATCCTCGGCGTGAAAGACGAGCCGGTGAAGGGAAAAGAGGTTCCTCTGGAATGGACTGAGACATCTGGGGGACTCTTGGAATGGTGGCACGACCCTGGAGTTCCTCTCGCCGTTCCTGTTGAGAGGGCCTCCTCTTGAGATGCGACGGGAAGGCCGGGAACTCTTTCCCGACGAAGCAGGGAAAGGATCCCTCATCTCGAGCTACGAGGCGGAAACGGGGCTCCTCTGGATGTGGGCGGGACGCTCGTGATTCCTCTCGAGTGGAGACGGCTAGGTCGGGGAACTTCTTGATTTTCACCAAGCGTGTGAAGGACCCTTTCGAAGTTCCAGAGGTGAGGTGTGATCAGCCTCGAGACGCCTCAGGGAAATGGACCTCATCTCGCCTGGAGGGGAGAACCTCCTGGATTTTCTCGAGTTGAGGCAGGTCTTCTCGAGTTACGACGGGGACCTCAGGGACCCGCTTTGGTGGCCTCAGGAAAAGCCAGTCCCCATGCGAGTTGCTAGGGGACCTCTCGGGATTCCTCTCCCATCCATGCCGGGGCCTCAGTCCTTGTGTGGAGTTGGGGCCGGAACCTGAGGATTCCTCTCCAGTGTTGCCATGGATCTTGGGGTGCTTCTGAGTCTCCCCAGGGGAGTCAGGCCTCGTCTCGAGTGGGGGCATGCACGGGCGCTTTCCTCCCGAGGTGCAGCAGTACTGTCACGCTTCCTGTCACGTGGATCAAGGGATCTGTGGCTTTCTCTCGAGGCTGTCCCTCGAGGCTTTCCCACGAGGCTTTCCCACAGGGCTGTGCCACGTGCCACCTTGGTGTGAGTCGATCCTCGGCGTGAAAGACGAGCCGGTGAAGGGAAAAGAGGTTCCTCTGGAATGGACTGAGACATCTGGGGGACTCTTGGAATGGTGGCACGACCCTGGAGTTCCTCTCGACTTTCCTGTTGAGAGGGCCTCCTCTTGAGATGCGACGGGAAGGCCGGGAACTCTTTCCCGACGAAGCAGGGAAAGGATCCCTCATCTCGAGCTACGAGGCGGAAACGGGGCTCCTCTGGATGTGGGCGGGACCCTCGTGATTCCTCTCGAGTGGAGACGGCTAGGTCAGGGAACTTCTTGATTTGCACCAAGGGTGTGAAGGACCCTTTCGAAGTTCCAGAGGTGAGGTGTGATCAGCCTCGAGACGCCTCAGCGGAAATGGGCCGCATCTCGCCTGGAGGGGAGAACCTCCTGGATTTTCTCGAGTTGCGGCAGGTCTTCTCGAGTTACGACGGGGACCTCAGGGACCCGCTTTGGTGGCCTCAGGAAAGGCCAGTCCCCATGCGAGTTGCTAGGGGACCTCTCGGGATTCCTCTCCCGTCCATGCCGGGGCCTCAGTCCTTGTGTGGAGTTGGGGCCGGAACCTGAGGATTCCTCTCCAGTGTTGCCATGGATCTTGGGGTGCTTCTGAGTCTCCCCAGGGGAGTCAGGCCTCGTCTCGAGTGGGGGCATGCACGGGCGCTTTCCTCCCGAGGTGCAGCAGTAGTGTCACGCTTCCTGTCACGTGGATCAAGGGATCTGTGGCTTTCCCTCGAGGCTGTCCCTCGAGGCTTTCCCACGAGGCTTTCCATCAGGGCTGTGCCACGTGCCACCTTGGTGTGAGTCGATCCTCGGCGTGAAAGACGAGCCGGTGAAGGGAAAAGAGGTTCCTCTGGAATGGACTGAGACATCTGGGGGACTCTTGGAATGGTGGCACGACCCTGGAGTTCCTCTCGCCGTTCCTGTTGAGAGGGCCTCCTCTTGAGATGCGACGGGAAGGCCGGGAACTCTTTCCCGACGAAGCAGGGAAAGGATCCCTCATCTCGAGCTACGAGGCGGAAACGGGGCTCCTCTGGATGTGGGCGGGACCCTCGTGATTCCTCTCGAGTGGAGACGGCTAGGTCGGGGAACTTCTTGATTTGCACCAAGGGTGTGAAGGACCCTTTCGAAGTTCCAGAGGTGAGGTGTGATCAGCCTCGAGACGCCTCAGCGGAAATGGGCCTCATCTCGCCTGGAGGGGAGAACCTCCTGGATTTTCTCGAGTTGCGGCAGGTCTTCTCGAGTTACGACGGGGACCTCAGGGACCCGCTCTGGTGGCCTCAGGAAAGGCCAGTCCCCATGCGAGTTGCTAGGGGACCTCTCGGGATTCCTCTCCCGTCCATGCCGGGGCCTCAGTCCTTGTGTGGAGTCGGGGCCGAAACCTGAGGATTCCTCTCCAGTGTTGCCATGGATCTTGGGGTGCTTCTGAGTCTCCCCAGGGGAGTCAGGCCTCGTCTCGAGTGGGGGCATGCACGTGCGCTTTCCTCCCGAGCTGCAGCAGTAGTGTCACGCATCCTGTCACGTGGATCAAGGGATCTGTGGCTTTCCCTCGAGGCTGTCCCTCGAGGCTTTCCCACGAGGCTTTCCCACAGGGCTGTGCCACGTGCCACCTTGGTGTGAGTCGATCCTCGGCGTGAAAGACGAGCCGGTGAAGGGAAAAGAGGTTCCTCTGGAATGGACTGAGACATCTGGGGGACTCTTGGAATGGTGGCACGACCCTGGAGTTCCTCTCGCCGGTCCTGTTGAGAGGGCCTCCTCTTGAGATGCGACGGGAACGCCGGGAATTCTTTCCCGAAGAAGCAGGGAAAGGTTCCCTCATCTCGAGCTACGAGGCGGAAACGGGGCTCCTCTGGATGTGGGCGGGACGCTCGTGATTCCTCTCGAGTGGAGACGGCTAGGTCGGGGAACTTCTTGATTTTCACCAAGGGTGTGAAGGACCCTTTCGAAGTTCCAGAGGTGAGGTGTGATCAGCCTCGAGACGCCTCAGCGGAAATGGACCTCATCTCGCCTGGAGGGGAGAACCTCCTGGATTTTCTCGAGTTGAGGCAGGTCTTCTCGAGTTACGACGGGGACCTCAGGGACCCGCTCTGGTGGCCTCAGGAAAGGCCAGTCCCCATGCGAGTTGCTACGGGACCTCTCGGGATTCCTCTCCCATCCATGCCGGGGCCTCAGTCCTTGTGTGGAGTTGGGGCCGGAACCTGAGGATTCCTGTCCAGTGTTGCCATGGATCTTGGGGTGCTTCTGAGTCTCCCCAGGGGAGTCAGGCCTCGTCTCGAGTGGGGGCATGCACGGGCGCTTTCCTCCCGAGGTGCAGCAGTAGTGTCACGCTTCCTGTCACGTGGATCAAGGGATCTGTGGCTTTCCCTCGAGGCTGTCCCTCGAGGCTTTCCCACGAGGCTTTCCCACAGGGCTGTGCCACGTGCCACCTTGGTGTGAGTCGATCCTCGGCGTGAAAGACGAGCCGGTGAAGGGAAAAGAGGTTCCTCTGGAATGGACTGAGACATCTGGGGGACTCTTGGAATGGTGGCACGACCCTGGAGTTCCTCTCGACTTTCCTGTTGAGAGGGCCTCCTCTTGAGATGCGACGGGAAGGCCGGGAACTCTTTCCCGACGAAGCAGGGAAAGGATCCCTCATCTCGAGCTACGAGGCGGAAACGGGGCTCCTCTGGATGTTGGCGGGACCCTCGTGATTCCTCTCGAGTGGAGACGGCTAGGTCGGGGAACTTCTTGATTTGCACCAAGGGTGTGAAGGACCCTTTCGAAGTTCCAGAGGTGAGGTGTGATCAGCCTCGAGACGCCTCAGCGGAAATGGGCCGCATCTCGCCTGGAGGGGAGAACCTCCTGGATTTTCTCGAGTTGCGGCAGGTCTTCTCGAGTTACGACGGGGACCTCAGGGACCCGCTTTGGTGGCCTCAGGAAAGGCCAGTCCCCATGCGAGTTGCTAGGGGACCTCTCGGGATTCCTCTCCCGTCCATGCCGGGGCCTCAGTCCTTGTGTGGAGTTGGGGCGGGAACCTGAGGATTCCTCTCCAGTGTTGCCATGGATCTTGGGGTGCTTCTGAGTCTCCCCAGGGGAGTCAGGCCTCGTCTCGAGTGGGGGCATGCACGGGCGCTTTCCTCCCGAGGTGCAGCAGTACTGTCACGCTTCCTGTCACGTGGATCAAGGGATCTGTGGCTTTCCCTCGAGGCTGTCCCTCGAGGCTTTCCCACGAGGCTTTCCCACAGGGCTGTGCCACGTGCCACCTTGGTGTGAGTCGATCCTCGGCGTGAAAGACGAGCCGGTGAAGGGAAAAGAGGTTCCTCTGGAATGGACTGAGACATCTGGGGGACTCTTGGAATGGTGGCACGACCCTGGAGTTCCTCTCGCCGTTCCTGTTGAGAGGGCCTCCTCTTGAGATGCGACGGGAAGGCCGGGAACTCTTTCCCGACGAAGCAGGGAAAGGATCCCTCATCTCGAGCTACGAGGCGGAAACGGGGCTCCTCTGGATGTGGGCGGGACCCTCGTGATTCCTCTCGAGTGGAGACGGCTAGGTCGGGGAACTTCTTGATTTGCACCAAGGGTGTGAAGGACCCTTTCGAAGTTCCAGAGGTGAGGTGTGATCAGCCTCGAGACGCCTCAGCGGAAATGGGCCTCATCTCGCCTGGAGGGGAGAACCTCCTGGATTTTCTCGAGTTGCGGCAGGTCTTCTCGAGTTACGACGGGGACCTCAGGGACCCGCTCTGGTGGCCTCAGGAAAGGCCAGTCCCCATGCGAGTTGCTAGGGGACCTCTCGGGATTCCTCTCCCGTCCATGCCGGGGCCTCAGTCCTTGTGTGGAGTCGGGGCCGGAACCTGAGGATTCCTCTCCAGTGTTGCCATGGATCTTGGGGTGCTTCTGAGTCTCCCCAGGGGAGTCAGGCCTCGTCTCGAGTGGGGGCATGCACGGGTGCTTTCCTCCCGAGCTGCAGCAGTAGTGTCACGCATCCTGTCACGTGGATCAAGGGATCTGTGGCTTTCCCTCGAGGCTGTCCCTCGATGCTTTCCCACGAGGCTTTCCCACAGGGCTGTGCCACGTGCCACCTTGGTGTGAGTCGATCCTCGGCGTGAAAGACGAGCCGGTGAAGGGAAAAGAGGTTCCTCTGGAATGGACTGAGACATCTGGGGGACTCTTGGAATGGTGGCACGACCCTGGAGTTCCTCTCGCCGTTCCTGTTGAGAGGGCCTCCTCTTGAGATGCGACGGGAACGCCGGGAACTCTTTCCCGAAGAAGCAGGGAAAGATTCCCTCATCTCGAGCTACGAGGCGGAAATGGGGCTCCTCTGGATGTGGGCGGGACGCTCGTGATTCCTCTCGAGTGGAGACGGCTAGGTCGGGGAACTTCTTGATTTTCACCAAGCGTGTGAAGGAGCCTTTCGAAGTTCCAGAGGTGAGGTGTGATCAGCCTCGAGACGCCTCAGCGGAAATGGACCTCATCTCGCCTGGAGGGGAGAACCTCCTGGATTTTCTCGAGTTGAGGCAGGTCTTCTCGAGTTACGACGGGGACCTCAGGGACCCGCTCTGGTGGCCTCAGGAAAGGCCAGTCCCCATGCGAGTTGCTAGGGGACCTCTCGGGATTCCTCTCCCATCCATGCCGGGGCCTCAGTCCTTGTGTGGACTTGGGGCCGGAACCTGAGGATTCCTCTCCAGTGTTGCCATGGATCTTGGGGTGCTTCTGAGTCTCCCCAGGGGAGTCAGGCCTCGTCTCGAGTGGGGGCATGCACGGGCGCTTTCCTCCCGAGGTGCAGCAGTACTGTCACGCTTCCTGTCACGTGGATCAAGGGATCTGTGGCTTTCCCTCGAGGCTGTCCCTCGAGGCTTTCCCACGAGGCTTTCCCACAGGGCTGTGCCACGTGCCACCTTGGTGTGAGTCGATCCTCGGCGTGAAAGACGAGCCGGTGAAGGGAAAAGAGGTTCCTCTGGAATGGACTGAGACATCTGGGGGACTCTTGGAATGGTGGCACGACCCTGGAGTTCCTCTCGACTTTCCTGTTGAGAGGGCCTCCTCTTGAGATGCGACGGGAAGGCCGGGAACTCTTTCCCGACGAAGCAGGGAAAGGATCCCTCATCTCGAGCTACGAGGCGGAAACGGGGCTCCTCTGGATGTGGGCGGGACCCTCCTGATTCCTCTCGAGTGGAGACGGCTAGGTCAGGGAACTTCTTGATTTGCACCAAGGGTGTGAAGGACCCTTTCGAAGTTCCAGAGGTGAGGTGTGATCAGCCTCGAGACGCCTCAGCGGAAATGGGCCGCATCTCGCCTGGAGGGGAGAACCTCCTGGATTTTCTCGAGTTGCGGCAGGTCTTCTCGAGTTACGACGGGGACCTCAGGGACCCGCTTTGGTGGCCTCAGGAAAGGCCAGTCCCCATGCGAGTTGCTAGGGGACCTCTCGGGATTCCTCTCCCGTCCATGCCGGGGCCTCAGTCCTTGTGTGGAGTTGGGGCCGGAACCTGAGGATTCCTCTCCAGTGTTGCCATGGATCTTGGGGTGCTTCTGAGTCTCCCCAGGGGAGTCAGGCCTCGTCTCGAGTGGGGGGCATGCACGGGCGCTTTCCTCCCGAGGTGCAGCAGTACTGTCATGCTTCCTGTCACGTGGATCAAGGGATCTGTGGCTTTCCCTCGAGGCTGTCCCTCGAGGCTTTCCCACGAGGCTTTCCATCAGGGCTGTGCCACGTGCCACCTTGGTGTGAGTCGATCCTCGGCGTGAAAGACGAGCCGGTGAAGGGAAAAGAGGTTCCTCTGGAATGGACTGAGACATCTGGGGGACTCTTGGAATGGTGGCACGACCCTGGAGTTCCTCTCGCCGTTCCTGTTGAGAGGGCCTCCTCTTGAGATGCGACGGGAAGGCCGGGAACTCTTTCCCAACGAAGCAGGGAAAGGATCCCTCATCTCGAGCTACGAGGCAGAAACGGGGCTCCTCTGGATGTGGGCGGGACCCTCGTGATTCCTCTCGAGTGGAGACGGCTAGGTCGGGGAACTTCTTGATTTGCACCAAGGGTGTGAAGGACCCTTTCGAAGTTCCAGAGGTGAGGTGTGATCAGCCTGGAGACGCCTCAGCGGAAATGGGCCTCATCTCGCCTGGAGGGGAGAACCTCCTGGATTTTCTCGAGTTGCGGCAGGTCTTCTCGAGTTACGACGGGGACCTCAGGGACCCGCTCTGGTGGCCTCAGGAAAGGCCAGTCCCCATGCGAGTTGCTAGGGGACCTCTCGGGATTCCTCTCCCGTCCATGCCGGGGCCTCAGTCCTTGTGTGGAGTTGGGGCGGGAACCTGAGGATTCCTCTCCAGTGTTGCCATGGATCTTGGGGTGCTTCTGAGTCTCCCCAGGGGAGTCAGGCCTCGTCTCGAGTGGGGGCATGCACGGGCGCTTTCCTCCCGAGGTGCAGCAGTACTGTCACGCTTCCTGTCACGTGGATCAAGGGATCTGTGGCTTTCCCTCGAGGCTGTCCCTCGAGGCTTTCCCACGAGGCTTTCCCACAGGGCTGTGCCACGTGCCACCTTGGTGTGAGTCGATCCTCGGCGTGAAAGACGAGCCGGTGAAGGGAAAAGAGGTTCCTCTGGAATGGACTGAGACATCTGGGGGACTCTTGGAATGGTGGCACGACCCTGGAGTTCCTCTCGCCGTTCCTGTTGAGAGGGCCTCCTCTTGAGATGCGACGGGAAGGCCGGGAACTCTTTCCCGACGAAGCAGGGAAAGGATCCCTCATCTCGAGCTACGAGGCGGAAACGGGGCTCCTCTGGTTGTGGGCGGGACCCTCCTGATTCCTCTCGAATGGAGACGGCTAGGTCGGGGAACTTCTTGATTTGCACCAAGGGTGTGAAGGACCCTTTCGAAGTTCCAGAGGTGAGGTGTGATCAGCCTCGAGACGCCTCAGCGGAAATGGGCCTCATCTCGCCTGGAGGGGAGAACCTCCTGGATTTTCTCGAGTTGCGGCAGGTCTTCTCGAGTTACGACGGGGACCTCAGGGACCCGCTCTGGTGGCCTCAGGAAAGGCCAGTCCCCATGCGAGTTGCTAGGGGACCTCTCGGGATTCCTCTCCCGTCCATGCCGGGGCCTCAGTCCTTGTGTGGAGTCGGGGCCGGAATCTGAGGATTCCTCTCCAGTGTTGCCATAGATCTTGGGGTGCTTCTGAGTCTCCCCAGGGGAGTCAGGCCTCGTCTCGAGTGGGGGCATGCACGTGCGCTTTCCTCCCGAGCTGCAGCAGTAGTGTCACGCTTCCTGTCACGTGGATCAAGGGATCTGTGGCTTTCCCTCGAGGCTGTCCCTCGAGGCTTTCCCACGAGGCTTTCCCACAGGGCTGTGCCACGTGCCACCTTGGTGTGAGTCGATCCTCGGCGTGAAAGACGAGCCGGGGAAGGGAAAAGAGGTTCCTCTGGAATGGACTGAGACATCTGGGAGACTCTTGGAATGGTGGCACGACCCTGGAGTTCCTCTCGCCGTTCCTGTAGAGAGGGCCTCCTCTTGAGATGCGACGGGAACGCCGGGAACTCTTTCACGAGGAAGCAGGGAAAGGATCCCTCATCTCGAGCTACGAGGCGGAAACGGGGCTCCTCTGGATGTGGGCGGGACCCTCGTGATTCCTCTCCAGTGGAGACGGGTATGTCGGGGAACTTCTTGATTTGCACCAAGGGTGTGAAGGACCCTTTCGAAGTTCCAAAGGTGAGGTGTGATCAGCCTCGAGACGCCTCAGCGGAAATGGGCCTCATCTCGCCTGGAGGGGAGAACCTCCTGGATTTTCTCCAGTTGCGGCAGGTCTTCTCGAGTTACGACGGGGACCTCAGGGACCCGCTCTGGTGGCCTCAGGAAAGGCCAGTCCCCATGCGAGTTGCTAGGGGACCTCTCGGGATTCCTCTCCCGTCCATGCCAGGGCCTCAGTCCTTGTGTGGAGTCGGGGCCGGAACCTGAGGATTCCTCTCCAGTGTTGCCATGGATCTTGGGGTGCTTCTGAGTCTCCCCAGGGGAGTCAGGCCTCGTCTCGAGTGGGGGCATGCACGTGCGCTTTCCTCCCGAGCTGCAGCAGTAGTGTCACGCTTCCTGTCACGTGGATCAAGTTATCTGTGGCTTTCCCTCGAGGCTGTCCCTCGATGCTTTCCCACGAGGCTTTCCCACAGGGCTGTGCCACGTGCCACCTTGGTGTGAGTCGATCCTCGGCGTGAAAGACGAGCCGGTGAAGGGAAAAGAGGTTCCTCTGGAATGGACTGAGACATCTGGGGGACTCTTGGAATGGTGGCACGACCCTGGAGTTCCTCTCGCCGTTCCTGTTGAGAGGGCCTCCTCTTGAGATGCGACGGGAAGGCCGGGAACTCTTTCCCGACGAAGCAGGGAAAGGATCCCTCATCTCGAGCTACGAGGCGGAAACGGGGCTCCTCTGGATGTGGGCGGGACCCTCGTGATTCCTCTCGAGTGGAGACGGCTAGGTCGGGGAACTTCTTGATTTGCACCAAGGGTGTGAAGGACCCTTTCGAAGTTCCAGAGGTGAGGTGTGATCAGCCTCGAGACGCCTCAGCGGAAATGGGCCTCATCTCGCCTGGAGGGGAGAACCTCCTGGATTTTCTCGAGTTGCGGCAGGTCTTCTCGAGTTACGACGGGGACCTCAGGGACCCGCTCTGGTGGCCTCAGGAAAGGCCAGTCCCCATGCGAGTTGCTAGGGGACCTCTCGGGATTCCTCTCCCGTCCATGCCGGGGCCTCAGTCCTTGTGTGGAGTCGGGGCCGGAACCTGAGGATTCCTCTCCAGTGTTGCCATGGATCTTGGGGTGCTTCTGAGTCTCCCCAGGGGAGTCAGGCCTCGTCTCGAGTGGGGGCATGCACGTGCGCTTTCCTCCCGAGCTGCAGCAGTAGTGTCACGCATCCTGTCACGTGGATCAAGGGATCTGTGGCTTTCCCTCGAGGCTGTCCCTCGAGGCTTTCCCACGAGGCTTTCCCACAGGGCTGTGCCACGTGCCACCTTGGTGTGAGTCGATCCTCGGCGTGAAAGACGAGCCGGTGAAGGGAAAAGAGGTTCCTCTGGAATGGACTGAGACATCTGGGGGACTCTTGGAATGGTGGCACGACCCTGGAGTTCCTCTCGCCGGTCCTGTTGAGAGGGCCTCCTCTTGAGATGCGACGGGAACGCCGGGAACTCTTTCCCGAAGAAGCAGGGAAAGGTTCCCTCATCTCGAGCTACGAGGCGGAAACGGGGCTCCTCTGGATGTGGGCGGGACGCTCGTGATTCCTCTCGAGTGGAGACGGCTAGGTCGGGGAACTTCTTGATTTTCACCAAGGGTGTGAAGGACCCTTTCGAAGTTCCAGAGGTGAGGTGTGATCAGCCTCGAGACGCCTCAGCGGAAATGGACCTCATCTCGCCTGGAGGGGAGAACCTCCTGGATTTTCTCGAGTTGAGGCAGGTCTTCTCGAGTTACGACGGGGACCTCAGGGACCCGCTCTGGTGGCCTCAGGAAAGGCCAGTCCCCATGCGAGTTGCTACGGGACCTCTCGGGATTCCTCTCCCATCCATGCCGGGGCCTCAGTCCTTGTGTGGAGTTGGGGCCGGAACCTGAGGATTCCTCTCCAGTGTTGCCATGGATCTTGGGGTGCTTCTGAGTCTCCCCAGGGGAGTCAGGCCTCGTCTCGAGTGGGGGCATGCACGGGCGCTTTCCTCCCGAGGTGCAGCAGTAGTGTCACGCTTCCTGTCACGTGGATCAAGGGATCTGTGGCTTTCCCTCGAGGCTGTCCCTCGAGGCTTTCCCACGAGGCTTTCCCACAGGGCTGTGCCACATGCCACCTTGGTGTGAGTCGATCCTCGGCGTGAAAGACGAGCCGGTGAAGGGAAAAGAGGTTCCTCTGGAATGGACTGAGACATCTGGGGGACTCTTGGAATGGTGGCACGACCCTGGAGTTCCTCTCGACTTTCCTGTTGAGAGGGCCTCCTCTTGAGATGCGACGGGAAGGCCGGGAACTCTTTCCCGACGAAGCAGGGAAAGGATCCCTCATCTCGAGCTACGAGGCGGAAACGGGGCTCCTCTGGATGTGGGCGGGACCCTCGTGATTCCTCTCGAGTGGAGACGGCTAGGTCGGGGAACTTCTTGATTTGCACCAAGGGTGTGAAGGACCCTTTCGAAGTTCCAGAGGTGAGGTGTGATCAGCCTCGAGACGCCTCAGCGGAAATGGGCCGCATCTCGCCTGGAGGGGAGAACCTCCTGGATTTTCTCGAGTTGCGGCAGGTCTTCTCGAGTTACGACGGGGACCTCAGGGACCCGCTTTGGTGGCCTCAGGAAAGGCCAGTCCCCATGCGAGTTGCTAGGGGACCTCTCGGGATTCCTCTCCCGTCCATGCCGGGGCCTCAGTCCTTGTGTGGAGTTGGGGCGGGAACCTGAGGATTCCTCTCCAGTGTTGCCATGGATCTTGGGGTGCTTCTGAGTCTCCCCAGGGGAGTCAGGCCTCGTCTCGAGTGGGGGCATGCACGGGCGCTTTCCTCCCGAGGTGCAGCAGTACTGTCACGCTTCCTGTCACGTGGATCAAGGGATCTGTGGCTTTCCCTCGAGGCTGTCCCTCGAGGCTTTCCCACGAGGCTTTCCCACAGGGCTGTGCCACGTGCCACCTTGGTGTGAGTCGATCCTCGGCGTGAAAGACGAGCCGGTGAAGGGAAAAGAGGTTCCTCTGGAATGGACTGAGACATCTGGGGGACTCTTGGAATGGTGGCACGACCCTGGAGTTCCTCTCGCCGTTCCTGTTGAGAGGGCCTCCTCTTGAGATGCGACGGGAAGGCCGGGAACTCTTTCCCGACGAAGCAGGGAAAGGATCCCTCATCTCGAGCTACGAGGCGGAAACGGGGCTCCTCTGGATGTGGGCGGGACCCTCGTGATTCCTCTCGAGTGGAGACGGCTAGGTCGGGGAACTTCTTGATTTGCACCAAGGGTGTGAAGGACCCTTTCGAAGTTCCAGAGGTGAGGTGTGATCAGCCTCGAGACGCCTCAGCGGAAATGGGCCTCATCTCGCCTGGAGGGGAGAACCTCCTGGATTTTCTCGAGTTGCGGCAGGTCTTCTCGAGTTACGACGGGGACCTCAGGGACCCGCTTTGGTGGCCTCAGGAAAGGCCAGTCCCCATGCGAGTTGCTAGGGGACCTCTCGGGATTCCTCTCCCGTCCATGCCGGGGCCTCAGTCCTTGTGTGGAGTCGGGGCCGGAACCTGAGGATTCCTCTCCAGTGTTGCCATGGATCTTGGGGTGCTTCTGAGTCTCCCCAGGGGAGTCAGGCCTCGTCTCGAGTGGGGGGCATGCACGTGCGCTTTCCTCCCGAGCTGCAGCAAGTAGTGTCACGCATCCCTGTCACGTGGATCAAGGGATCTGTGGCTTTCCCTCGAGGCTGTCCCTCGAGGCTTTCCCACGAGGCTTTCCCACAGGGCTGTGCCACGTGCCACCTTGGTGTGAGTCGATCCTCGGCGTGAAAGACGAGCCGGTGAAGGGAAAAGAGGTTTCCTCTGGAATGGACTGAGACATCTGGGGGACTCTTGGAATGGTGGCACGACCCTGGAGTTCCTCTCGCCGTTCCTGTTGAGAGGAGCCTCCTCTTGAGATGCGACGGGAAGGCCGGGAACTCTTTCCCGACGAAGCAGGGAAAAGGATCCCTCATCTCGAGCTACGAGGCGGGAGGAAACGGGGCTCCTCTGGTTGTGGGCGGGAGACCCTCCTGATTCCTCTCGAATGGAGACGGCTAGGTCGGGGAACTTCTTGATTTGCACCAAGGGTGTGAAGGACCCTTTCGAAGTTCCAGAGGTGAGGTGTGATCAGCCTCGAGACGCCTCAGCGGAAATGGGCCTCATCTCGCCTGGAGGGGAGAACCTCCTGGATTTTCTCGAGTTGCGGCAGGTCTTCTCGAGTTACGACGGGGGACCTCAGGGACCCGCTCTGGTGGCCTCAGGAAAGGCCAGTCCCCCATGCGAGTTGCTAAGGGGACCTCTCGGGATTCCTCTCCCGTCCATGCCGGGGCCTCAGTCCTTGTGTGGAGTCGGGGGCCGGAATCTGAGGATTCCTCTCCAGTGTTGCCATAGATC
The DNA here is from genome assembly GCF_023091745.1 of Budorcas taxicolor. NCBI lineage: Eukaryota > Metazoa > Chordata > Mammalia > Artiodactyla > Bovidae > Budorcas > Budorcas taxicolor. The sequence continues at coordinate 73,579 of NW_026292284.1, read as the reverse complement.
TTGGGGTGCTTCTGAGTCTCCCCCAGGGGAGTCAGGCCTCGTCTCGAGTGGGGGCATGCACGTGCGCTTTCCTCCCCGAGCTGCAGCAGTAGTGTCACGCTTCCTGTCACGTGGATCAAGGGATCTGTGGCTTTCCCTCGAGGCTGTCCCTCGAGGCTTTCCCCACGAGGCTTTCCCACAGGGCTGTGCCACGTGCCACCTTGGTGTGAGTCGATCCTCGGCGTGAAGAGGTTCCTCTGGAATGGACTGAGACATCTGGGGGGACTCTTGGAATGGTGGCACGACCCTGGAGTTCCTCTCGCCGTTCCTGTAGAGAGGGCCTCCTCTTGAGATGCGACGGGAACGCCGGGAACTCTTTCACGAGGAAGCAGGGAAAGGATCCCTCATCTCGAGCTACGAGGCGGAAACGGGGCTCCTCTGGATGTGGGCGGGACCCTCGTGATTCCTCTCCAGTGGAGACGGGTATGTCGGGGAACTTCTTGATTTGCACCAAGGGTGTGAAGGACCCTTTCGAAGTTCCAAAGGTGAGGTGTGATCAGCCTCGAGACGCCTCAGCGGAAATGGGCCTCATCTCGCCTGGAGGGGAGAACCTCCTGGATTTTCTCCAGTTGCGGCAGGTCTTCTCGAGTTACGACGGGGACCTCAGGGACCCGCTCTGGTGGCCTCAGGAAAGGCCAGTCCCCATGCGAGTTGCTAGGGGACCTCTCGGGATTCCTCTCCCGTCCATGCCAGGGCCTCAGTCCTTGTGTGGAGTCGGGGCCGGAACCTGAGGATTCCTCTCCAGTGTTGCCATGGATCTTGGGGTGCTTCTGAGTCTCCCCAGGGGAGTCAGGCCTCGTCTCGAGTGGGGGCATGCACGGGCGCTTTCCTCCCGAGGTGCAGCAGTACTGTCACGCTTCCTGTCACGTGGATCAAGGGATCTGTGGCTTTCCCTCGAGGCTGTCCCTCGAGGCTTTCCCACGAGGCTTTCCATCAGGGCTGTGCCACGTGCCACCTTGGTGTGAGTCGATCCTCGGCGTGAAAGACGAGCCGGTGAAGGGAAAAGAGGTTCCTCTGGAATGGACTGAGACATCTGGGGGACTCTTGGAATGGTGGCACGACCCTGGAGTTCCTCTCGCCGTTCCTGTTGAGAGGGCCTCCTCTTGAGATGCGACGGGAAGGCCGGGAACTCTTTCCCGACGAAGCAGGGAAAGGATCCCTCATCTCGAGCTACGAGGCGGAAACGGGCTCCTCTGGATGTGGGCGGGACCCTCGTGATTCCTCTCGAGTGGAGACGGCTAGGTCGGGGAACTTCTTGATTTGCACCAAGGGTGTGAAGGACCCTTTCGAAGTTCCAGAGGTGAGGTGTGATCAGCCTCGAGACGCCTCAGCGGAAATGGGCCTCATCTCGCCTGGAGGGGAGAACCTCCTGGATTTTCTCGAGTTGCGGGCAGGTCTTCTCGAGTTACGACGGGGACCTCAGGGACCCGCTCTGGTGGCCTCAGGAAAGGCCAGTCCCCATGCGAGTTGCTAGGGGACCTCTCGGGATTCCTCTCCCGTCCATGCCGGGGCCTCAGTCCTTGTGTGGAGTCGGGGCCGGAACCTGAGGATTCCTGTCCAGTGTTGCCATGGATCTTGGGGTGCTTCTGAGTCTCCCCAGGGGAGTCAGGCCTCGTCTCGAGTGGGGGCATGCACGGGCGCTTTCCTCCCGAGCTGCAGCAGTAGTGTCACGCATCCTGTCACGTGGATCAAGGGATCTGTGGCTTTCCCTCGAGGCTGTCCCTCGAGGCTTTCCCACGAGGCTTTCCCACAGGGCTGTGCCACGTGCCACCTTGGTGTGAGTCGATCCTCGGCGTGAAAGACGAGCCGGTGAAGGGAAAAGAGGTTCCTCTGGAATGGACTGAGACATCTGGGGGGACTCTTGGAATGGTGGCACGACCCTGGAGTTCCTCTCGCCGGTCCTGTTGAGAGGGCCTCCTCTTGAGATGCGACGGGAACGCCGGGGAACTCTTTCCCGAAGAAGAAGGGAAAGCTTCCCTCATCTCGAGCTACGAGGCGGAAACGGGGCTCCTCTGGATGTGGGCGGGGACGCTCGTGATTCCTCTCGAGTGGAGACGGCTAGGTCGGGGAACTTCTTGATTTTCACCAAGGGTGTGAAGGACCCTTTCGAAGTTCCAGAGGTGAGGTGTGATCAGCCTCGAGACGCCTCAGCCGAAATGGACCTCATCTCGCCTGAAGGGGAGAACCTCCTGGATTTTCTCGAGTTGAGGCAGGTCTTCTCGAGTTACGACGGGGACCTCAGGGACCCGCTCTGGTGGCCTCAGGAAAGGCCAGTCCCCATGCGAGTTGCTACGGGACCTCTCGGGATTCCTCTCCCATCCATGCCGGGGCCTCAGTCCTTGTGTGGAGCTGGGGCCGGAACCTGAGGATTCCTCTCCAGTGTTGCCATGGATCTTGGGGTGCTTCTGAGTCTCCCCAGGGGAGTCAGGCCTCGTCTCGAGTGGGGGCATGCACGGGCGCTTTCCTCCCGAGGTGCAGCAGTAGTGTCACGCTTCCTGTCACGTGGATCAAGGGATCTGTGGCTTTCCCTCGAGGCTGTCCCTCGAGGCTTTCCACGAGGCTTTCCCACAGGGCTGTGCCACGTGCCACCTTGGTGTGAGTCGATCCTCGGCGTGAAAGATGAGCCGGTGAAGGGAAAAGAGGTTCCTCTGGAATGGAGTGAGACATCTGGGAGACTCTTGGAATGGTGGCACGACCCTGGAGTTCCTCTCGCCGTTCCTGTTGAGAGGGCCTCCTCTTGAGATGCGACGGGAAGGCCGGGAACTCTTCCCGACGAAGCAGGGAAAGGATCCCTCATCTCGAGCTACGAGGCGGAAAACGGGGCTCCTCTGGATGTGGGCGGACCCTCGTGATTCCTCTCGAGTGGAGACGGCTAGGTCGGGGAACTTCTTGATTTGCACCAAGGGTGTGAAGGACCCTTTCGAAGTTCCAGAGTGAGGTGTGATCAGCCTCGAGACGCCTCAGCGGAAATGGGCCGCATCTCGCCTGGAGGGGAGAACCTCCTGGATTTTCTCGAGTTGCGGCAGGTCTTCTCGAGTTACGACGGGGACCTCAGGGACCCGCTTTGGTGGCCTCAGGAAAGGCCAGTCCCCATGCGAGTTGCTAGGGGACCTCTCGGGATTCCTCTCCGTCCATGCCGGGGCCTCAGTCCTTGTGTGGAGTTGGGGGCGGGAACCTGAGGATTCCTCTCCAGTGTTGCCATGGATCTTGGGGTGCTTCTGAGTCTCCCCAGGGGAGTCAGGCCTCGTCTCGAGTGGGGGCATGCACGGGCGCTTTCCTCCCGAGGTGCAGCAGTACTGTCACGCTTCCTGTCACGTGGATCAAGGGATCTGTGGCTTTCCCTCGAGGCTGTCCCTCGAGCTTTCCACGAGGCTTTCCACAGGGCTGTGCCACGTGCCACCTTGGTGTGAGTCGATCCTCGGCGTGAAAGACGAGCCGGTGAAGGAAAAGAGGTTCCTCTGGAATGGACTGAGACATCTGGGGGACTCTTGAATGGTGGCACGACCCTGGAGTTCCTCTCGCCGTTCCTGTTGAGAGGGCCTCCTCTTGAGATGCGACGGGAAGGCCGGGAACTCTTTCCCGACGAAGCAGGGAGAAGGATCCCTCATCTCGAGCTACGAGGCGGAAACGGGGCTCCTCTGGATGTGGGCGGGACCCTCGTGATTCCTCTCCAGTGGAGACGGCTAGGTCGGGAACTTCTTGATTTGCACCAAGGGGTGTGAAGGACCCTTTCGAAGTTCCAGAGGTGAGGTGTGATCAGCCTCGAGACGCCTCAGCGGAAATGGGCCTCATCTCGCCTGGAGGGAGAACCTCCTGGATTTTCTCGAGTTGCGGCAGGTCTTCTCGAGTTACGACGGGGACCTCAGGGACCCGCTCTTGGTCGGCCTCAGGAAAGGCCAGTCCCCAGTCCCCATGCGAGTTGCTAGGGGACCTCTCGGGATTCCTCTCCCGTCCATGCCGGGGCCTCAGTCCTTGTGTGGAGTCGGGGCCGGAACCTGAGGATTCCTCTCCAGTGTTGCCATGGATCTTGGGGTGCTTCTGAGTCTCCCCAGGGGAGTCAGGCCTCGTCTCGAGTGGGGGCATGCACGTGCGCTTTCCTCCCGAGCTGCAGCAGTAGTGTCACGCATCCTGTCACGTGGATCAAGGGATCTGTGGCTTTCCCTCGAGGCTGTCCCTCGAGGCTTTCCCACGAGGCTTTCCCCACAGGGCTGTGCCACGTGCCACCTTGGTGTGAGTCGATCCTCGGGCGTGAAAGACGAGCCGGTGAAGGATAAAGAGGGTTCCTCTGGAATGGACTGAGACATCTGGGGGACTCTTGGAATGGTGGCACGACCCTGGAGTTCCTCTCGCCGTTCCTGTTGAGAGGGCCTCCTCTTGAGATGCGACGGGAAGGCCGGGAACTCTTTCCCGACGAAGCAGGGAAAGGATCCCTCATCTCGAGCTACGAGGCGGAAACGGGGCTCCTCTGGTTGTGGGCGGGACCCTCCTGATTCCTCTCGAATGGAGACGGCTAGGTCGGGGAACTTCTTGATTTGCACCAAGGGTGTGAAGGACCCTTTCGAAGTTCCAGAGGTGAGGTGTGATCAGCCTCGAGACGCCTCAGCGGAAATGGGCCTCATCTCGCCTGGAGGGGAGAACCTCCTGGATTTTCTCGAGTTGCGGCAGGTCTTCTCGAGTTACGACGGGGACCTCAGGGACCCGCTCTGGTGGCCTCAGGAAAGGCCAGTCCCCATGCGAGTTGCTAGGGGACCTCTCGGGATTCCTCTCCCTTCCATGCCGGGGCCTCAGTCCTTGTGTGGAGTCGGGGCCGGAATCTGAGGATTCCTCTCCAGTGTTGCCATAGATCTTGGGGTGCTTCTGAGTCTCCCCAGGGGAGTCAGGCCTCGTCTCGAGTGGGGGCATGCACGTGCGCTTTCCTCCCGAGCTGCAGCAGTAGTGTCACGCTTCCTGTCACGTGGATCAAGGGATCTGTGGCTTTCCCTCGAGGCTGTCCCTCGAGGCTTTCCCACGAGGCTTTCCCACAGGGCTGTGCCACGTGCCACCTTGGTGTGAGTCGATCCTCGGCGTGAAAGACGAGCCGGGGAAGGGAAAAGAGGTTCCTCTGGAATGGAGTGAGACATCTGGGAGACTCTTGGAATGGTGGCACGACCCTGGAGTTCCTCTCGCCGTTCCTGTAGAGAGGGCCTCCTCTTGAGATGCGACGGGAACGCCGGGAACTCTTTCCCGAGGAAGCAGGGAAAGGATCCCTCATCTCGAGCTACGAGGCGGAAACGGGGCTCCTCTGGATGTGGGCGGGACCCTCGTGATTCCTCTCCAGTGGAGACGGGTATGTCGGGGAACTTCTTGATTTGCACCAAGGGTGTGAAGGACCCTTTCGAAGTTCCAAAGGTGAGGTGTGATCAGCCTCGAGACGCCTCAGCGGAAATGGGCCTCATCTCGCCTGGAGGGGAGAACCTCCTGGATTTTCTCCAGTTGCGGCAGGTCTTCTCGAGTTACGACGGGGACCTCAGGGACCCGCTCTGGTGGCCTCAGGAAAGGCCAGTCCCCATGCGAGTTGCTAGGGGACCTCTCCGGATTCCTCTCCCGTCCATGCCAGGGCCTCAGTCCTTGTGTGGAGTCGGGGCCGGAACCTGAGGATTCCTCTCCAGTGTTGCCATGGATCTTGGGGTGCTTCTGAGTCTCCCCAGGGGAGTCAGGCCTCGTCTCGAGTGGGGGCATGCACGTGCGCTTTCCTCCCGAGCTGCAGCAGTAGTGTCACGCTTCCTGTCACGTGGATCAAGTTATCTGTGGCTTTCCCTCGAGGCTGTCCCTCGATGCTTTCCCACGAGGCTTTCCCACAGGGCTGTGCCACGTGCCACCTTGGTGTGAGTCGATCCTCGGCGTGAAAGACGAGCCGGTGAAGGGAAAAGAGGTTCCTCTGGAATGGACTGAGATACCTGGGGGACTCTTGGAATGGTGGCACGACCCTGGAGTTCCTCTCGCCATTCCTGTTGAGAGGGCCTCCTCTTGAGATGCGACGGGAACGCCGGGAACTCTTTCCCGAAGAAGCAGGGAAAGGTTCCCTCATCTCGAGCTACGAGGCGGAAACGGGGCTCCTCTGGATGTGGGCGTGACGCTCGTGATTCCTCTCGAGTGGAGACGGCTAGGTCGGGGAACTTCTTGATTTTCACCAAGCGTGTGAAGGACCCTTTCGAAGTTCCAGAGGTGAGGTGTGATCAGCCTCGAGACGCCTCAGCGGAAATGGACCTCATCTAGCCTGGAGGGGAGAACCTCCTGGATTTTCTCGAGTTGAGGCAGGTCTTCTCGAGTTACGACGGGGACCTCAGGGACCCGCTCTGGTGGCCTCAGGAAAGGCCAGTCCCCATGCGAGTTGCTAGGGGACCTCTCGGGATTCCTCTCCCATCCATGCCGGGGCCTCAGTCCTTGTGTGGAGTTGGGGCCGGAACCTGAGGATTCCTCTCCAGTGTTGCCATGGATCTTGGGGTGCTTCTGAGTCTCCCCAGGGGAGTCAGGCCTCGTCTCGAGTGGGGGCATGCACGGGCGCTTTCCTCCCGAGGTGCAGCAGTACTGTCACGCTTCCTGTCACGTGGATCAAGGGATCTGTGGCTTTCCCTCGAGGCTGTCCCTCGAGGCTTTCCCACGAGGCTTTCCATCAGGGCTGTGCCACGTGCCACCTTGGTGTGAGTCGATCCTCGGCGTGAAAGACGAGCCGGTGAAGGGAAAAGAGGTTCCTCTGGAATGGACTGAGACATCTGGGGGACTCTTGGAATGGTGGCACGACCCTGGAGTTCCTCTCGCCGTTCCTGTTGAGAGGGCCTCCTCTTGAGATGCGACGGGAAGGCCGGGAACTCTTTCCCGACGAAGCAGGGAAAGGATCCCTCATCTCGAGCTACGAGGCGGAAACGGGGCTCCTCTGGATGTGGGCGGGACCCTCGTGATTCCTCTCGAGTGGAGATGGCTAGGTCGGGGAACTTCTTGATTTGCACCAAGGGTGTGAAGGACCCTTTCGAAGTTCCAGAGGTGAGGTGTGATCAGCCTCGAGACGCCTCAGCGGAAATGGGCCTCATCTCGCCTGGAGGGGAGAACCTCCTGGATTTTCTCGAGTTGCGGCAGGTCTTCTCGAGTTACGACGGGGACCTCAGGGACCCGCTCTGGTGGCCTCAGGAAAGGCCAGTCCCCATGCGAGTTGCTAGGGGACCTCTCGGGATTCCTCTCCCGTCCATGCCGGGGCCTCAGTCCTTGTGTGGAGTCGGGGCCGGAACCTGAGGATTCCTGTCCAGTGTTGCCATGGATCTTGGGGTGCTTCTGAGTCTCCCCAGGGGAGTCAGGCCTCGTCTCGAGTGGGGGCATGCACGGGCGCTTTCCTCCCGAGCTGCAGCAGTAGTGTCACGCATCCTGTCACGTGGATCAAGGGATCTGTGGCTTTCCCTCGAGGCTGTCCCTCGAGGCTTTCCCACGAGGCTTTCCCACAGGGCTGTGCCACGTGCCACCTTGGTGTGAGTCGATCCTCGGCGTGAAAGACGAGCCGGTGAAGGGAAAAGAGGTTCCTCTGGAATGGACTGAGACATCTGGGGGACTCTTGGAATGGTGGCACGACCCTGGAGTTCCTCTCGCCGGTCCTGTTGAGAGGGCCTCCTCTTGAGATGCGACGGGAACGCCGGGAACTCTTTCCCGAAGAAGCAGGGAAAGCTTCCCTCATCTCGAGCTACGAGGCGGAAACGGGGCTCCTCTGGATGTGGGCGGGACGCTCGTGATTCCTCTCGAGTGGAGACGGCTAGGTCGGGGAACTTCTTGATTTTCACCAAGGGTGTGAAGGACCCTTTCGAAGTTCCAGAGGTGAGGTGTGATCAGCCTCGAGACGCCTCAGCGGAAATGGACCTCATCTCGCCTGAAGGGGAGAACCTCCTGGATTTTCTCGAGTTGAGGCAGGTCTTCTCGAGTTACGACGGGGACCTCAGGGACCCGCTCTGGTGGCCTCAGGAAAGGCCAGTCCCCATGCGAGTTGCTACGGGACCTCTCGGGATTCCTCTCCCATCCATGCCGGGGCCTCAGTCCTTGTGTGGAGCTGGGGCCGGAACCTGAGGATTCCTCTCCAGTGTTGCCATGGATCTTGGGGTGCTTCTGAGTCTCCCCAGGGGAGTCAGGCCTCGTCTCGAGTGGGGGCATGCACGGGCGCTTTCCTCCCGAGGTGCAGCAGTAGTGTCACGCTTCCTGTCTCGTGGATCAAGGGATCTGTGGCTTTCCCTCGAGGCTGTCCCTCGAGGCTTTCCCACGAGGCTTTCCCACAGGGCTGTGCCACGTGCCACCTTGGTGTGAGTCGATCCTCGGCGTGAAAGACGAGCCGGTGAAGGGAAAAGAGGTTCCTCTGGAATGGACTGAGACATCTGGGGGACTCTTGGAATGGTGGCACGACCCTGGAGTTCCTCTCGCCGTTCCTGTTGAGAGGGCCTCCTCTTGAGATGCGACGGGAATGCCGGGAACTCTTTCCCGACGAAGCAGGGAAAGGATCCCTCATCTCGAGCTACGAGGCGGAAACGGGGCTCCTCTGGATGTGGGCGGGACCCTCGTGATTCCTCTCGAGTGGAGACGGCTAGGTCGGGGAACTTCTTGATTTGCACCAAGGGTGTGAAGGACCCTTTCGAAGTTCCAGAGGTGAGGTGTGATCAGCCTCGAGACGCCTCAGCGGAGATGGGCCGCATCTCGCCTGGAGGGGAGAACCTCCTGGATTTTCTCGAGTTGCGGCAGGTCTTCTCGAGTTACGACGGGGACCTCAGGGACCCGCTTTGGTGGCCTCAGGAAAGGCCAGTCCCCATGCGAGTTGCTAGGGGACCTCTCGGGATTCCTCTCCCGTCCATGCCGGGGCCTCAGTCCTTGTGTGGAGTTGGGGCCGGAACCTGAGGATTCCTCTCCAGTGTTGCCATGGATCTTGGGGTGCTTCTGAGTCTCCCCAGGGGAGTCAGGCCTCGTCTCGAGTGGGGGCATGCACGGGCGCTTTCCTCCCGAGGTGCAGCAGTACTGTCACGCTTCCTGTCACGTGGATCAAGGGATCTGTGGCTTTCCCTCGAGGCTGTCCCTCGAGGCTTTCCCACGAGGCTTTCCCACAGGGCTGTGCCACGTGCCACCTTGGTGTGAGTCGATCCTCGGCGTGAAAGACGAGCCGGTGAAGGGAAAAGAGGTTCCTCTGGAATGGACTGAGACATCTGGGGGACTCTTGGAATGGTGGCACGACCCTGGAGTTCCTCTCGCCGTTCCTGTTGAGAGGGCCTCCTCTTGAGATGCGACGGGAAGGCCGGGAACTCTTTCCCGACGAAGCAGGGAAAGGATCCCTCATCTCGAGCTACGAGGCGGAAACGGGGCTCCTCTGGATGTGGGCGGGACCCTCGTGATTCCTCTCGAGTGGAGACGGCTAGGTCGGGGAACTTCTTGATTTGCACCAAGGGTGTGAAGGACCCTTTCGAAGTTCCAGAGGTGAGGTGTGATCAGCCTCGAGACGCCTCAGCGGAAATGGGCCTCATCTCGCCTGGAGGGGAGAACCTCCTGGATTTTCTCCAGTTGCGGCAGGTCTTCTCGAGTTACGACGGGGACCTCTGGGACCCGCTCTGGTGGCCTCAGGAAAGGCCAGTCCCCATGCGAGTTGCTAGGGGACCTCTCGGGATTCCTCTCCCGTCCATGCCAGGGCCTCAGTCCTTGTGTGGAGTCGGGGCTGGAACCTGAGGATTCCTCTCCAGTGTTGCCATGGATCTTGGGGTGCTTCTGAGTCTCCCCAGGGGAGTCAGGCCTCGTCTCGAGTGGGGGCATGCACGTGCGCTTTCCTCCCGAGCTGCAGCAGTAGTGTCACGCTTCCTGTCACGTGGATCAAGTTATCTGTGGCTTTCCCTCGAGGCTGTCCCTCGATGCTTTCCCACGAGGCTTTCCCACAGGGCTGTGCCACGTGCCACCTTGGTGTGAGTCGATCCTCGGCGTGAAAGACGAGCCGGTGAAGGGAAAAGAGGTTCCTCTGGAATGGACTGAGATACCTGGGGGACTCTTGGAATGGTGGCACGACCCTGGAGTTCCTCTCGCCATTCCTGTTGAGAGGGCCTCCTCTTGAGATGCGACGGGAACGCCGGGAACTCTTTCCCGAAGAAGCAGGGAAAGGTTCCCTCATCTCGAGCTACGAGGCGGAAACGGGGCTCCTCTGGATGTGGGCGGGACCCTCGTGATTCCTCTCGAGTGGAGACGGCTAGGTCGGGGAACTTCTTGATTTTCACCAAGCGTGTGAAGGACCCTTTCGAAGTTCCAGAGGTGAGGTGTGATCAGCCTCGAGACGCCTCAGCGGAAATGGACCTCATCTCGCCTGGAGGGGAGAACCTCCTGGATTTTCTCGAGTTGAGGCAGGTCTTCTCGAGTTACGACGGGGACCTCAGGGACCCGCTCTGGTGGCCTCAGGAAAGGCCAGTCCCCATGCGAGTTGCTAGGGGACCTCTCGGGATTCCTCTCCCATCCATGCCGGGGCCTCAGTCCTTGTGTGGACTTGGGGCCGGAACCTGAGGATTCCTCTCCAGTGTTGCCATGGATCTTGGGGTGCTTCTGAGTCTCCCCAGGGGAGTCATGCCTCGTCTCGAGTGGGGGCATGCACGGGCGCTTTCCTCCCGAGGTGCAGCAGTAGTGTCACGCTTCCTGTCACGTGGATCAAGGGATCTGTGGCTTTCCCTCGAGGCTGTCCCTCGAGGCTTTCCCACGAGGCTTTCCCACAGGGCTGTGCCACGTGCCACCTTGGTGTGAGTCGATCCTCGGCGTGAAAGACGAGCCGGTGAAGGGAAAAGAGGTTCCTCTGGAATGGACTGAGACATCTGGGGGACTCTTGGAATGGTGGCACGACCCTGGAGTTCCTCTCGCCGTTCCTGTTGAGAGGGCCTCCTCTTGAGATGCGACGGGAAGGCCGGGAACTCTTTCCCGACGAAGCAGGGAAAGGATCCCTCATCTCGAGCTACGAGGCGGAAACGGGGCTCCTCTGGATGTGGGCGGGACCCTCGTGATTCCTCTCGAGTGGAGACGGCTAGGTCGGGGAACTTCTTGATTTGCACCAAGGGTGTGAAGGACCCTTTCGAAGTTCCAGAGGTGAGGTGTGATCAGCCTCGAGACGCCTCAGCGGAAATGGGCCGCATCTCGCCTGGAGGGGAGAACCTCCTGGATTTTCTCGAGTTGCGGCAGGTCTTCTCGAGTTACGACGGGGACCTCAGGGACCCGCTTTGGTGGCCTCAGGAAAGGCCAGTCCCCATGCGAGTTGCTAGGGGACCTCTCGGGATTCCTCTCCCATCCATGCCGGGGCCTCAGTCCTTGTGTGGAGTCGGGGCCGGAACCTGAGGATTCCTCTCCAGTGTTGCCATGGATCTTGGGGTGCTTCTGAGTCTCCCCAGGGGAGTCAGGCCTCGTCTCGAGTGGGGGCATGCACGGGCGCTTTCCTCCCGAGGTGCAGCAGTACTGTCACGCTTCCTGTCACGTGGATCAAGGGATCTGTGGCTTTCCCTCGAGGCTGTCCCTCGAGGCTTTCCCACGAGGCTTTCCCACAGGGCTGTGCCACGTGCCACCTTGGTGTGAGTCGATCCTCGGCGTGAAAGACGAGCCGGTGAAGGGAAAAGAGGTTCCTCTGGAATGGACTGAGACATCTGGGGGACTCTTGGAATGGTGGCACGACCCTGGAGTTCCTCTCGCCGTTCCTGTTGAGAGGGCCTCCTCTTGAGATGCGACGGGAAGGCCGGGAACTCTTTCCCGACGAAGCAGGGAAAGGATCCCTCATCTCGAGCTACGAGGCGGAAACGGGGCTCCTCTGGATGTGGGCGGGACCCTCGTGATTCCTCTCGAGTGGAGACGGCTAGGTCGGGGAACTTCTTGATTTGCACCAAGGGTGTGAAGGACCCTTTCGAAGTTCCAGAGGTGAGGTGTGATCAGCCTCGAGACGCCTCAGCGGAAATGGGCCGCATCTCGCCTGGAGGGGAGAACCTCCTGGATTTTCTCGAGTTGCGGCAGGTCTTCTCGAGTTACGACGGGGACCTCAGGGACCCGCTTTGGTGGCCTCAGGAAAGGCCAGTCCCCATGCGAGTTGCTAGGGGACCTCTCGGGATTGCTCTCCCGTCCATGCCGGGGCCTCAGTCCTTGTGTGGAGTTGGGGCCGGAACCTGAGGATTCCTCTCCAGTGTTGCCATGGATCTTGGGGTGCTTCTGAGTCTCCCCAGGGGAGTCAGGCCTCGTCTCGAGTGGGGGCATGCACGGGCGCTTTCCTCCCGAGGTGCAGCAGTACTGTCACGCTTCCTGTCACGTGGATCAAGGGATCTGTGGCTTTCCCTCGAGGCTGTCCCTCGAGGCTTTCCCACGAGGCTTTCCCACAGGGCTGTGCCACGTGCCACCTTGGTGTGAGTCGATCCTCGGCGTGAAAGACGAGCCGGTGAAGGGAAAAGAGGTTCCTCTGGAATGGACTGAGACATCTGGGGGACTCTTGGAATGGTGGCACGACCCTGGAGTTCCTCTCGCCGTTCCTGTTGAGAGGGCCTCCTCTTGAGATGCGACGGGAAGGCCGGGAACTCTTTCCCGACGAAGCAGGGAAAGGATCCCTCATCTCGAGCTACGAGGCGGAAACGGGGCTCCTCTGGATGTGGGCGGGACCCTCGTGATTCCTCTCGAGTGGAGACGGCTAGGTCGGGGAACTTCTTGATTTGCACCAAGGGTGTGAAGGACCCTTTCGAAGTTCCAGAGGTGAGGTGTGATCAGCCTCGAGACGCCTCAGCGGAAATGGGCCTCATCTCGCCTGGAGGGGAGAACCTCCTGGATTTTCTCCAGTTGCGGCAGGTCTTCTCGAGTTACGACGGGGACCTCAGGGACCCGCTTTGGTGGCCTCAGGAAAGGCCAGTCCCCATGCGAGTTGCTAGGGGACCTCTCGGGATTCCTCTCCCGTCCATGCCGGGGCCTCAGTCCTTGTGTGGAGTCGGGGCCGGAACCTGAGGATTCCTCTCCAGTGTTGCCATGGATCTTGGGGTGCTTCTGAGTCTCCCCAGGGGAGTCAGGCCTCGTCTCGAGTGGGGGCATGCACGTGCGCTTTCCTCCCGAGCTGCAGCAGTAGTGTCACGCATCCTGTCACGTGGATCAAGGGATCTGTGGCTTTCCCTCGAGGCTGTCCCTCGAGGCTTTCCCACGAGGCTTTCCCACAGGGCTGTGCCACGTGCCACCTTGGTGTGAGTCGATCCTCGGCGTGAAAGACGAGCCGGTGAAGGGAAAAGAGGTTCCTCTGGAATGGACTGAGACATCTGGGGGACTCTTGGAATGGTGGCACGACCCTGGAGTTCCTCTCGCCGTTCCTGTTGAGAGGGCCTCCTCTTGAGATGCGACGGGAAGGCCGGGAACTCTTTCCCGACGAAGCAGGGAAAGGATCCCTCATCTCGAGCTACGAGGCGGAAACGGGGCTCCTCTGGTTGTGGGCGGGACCCTCCTGATTCCTCTCGAATGGAGACGGCTAGGTCGGGGAACTTCTTGATTTGCACCAAGGGTGTGAAGGACCCTTTCGAAGTTCCAGAGGTGAGGTGTGATCAGCCTCGAGACGCCTCAGCGGAAATGGGCCTCATCTCGCCTGGAGGGGAGAACCTCCTGGATTTTCTCGAGATGCGGCAGGTCTTCTCGAGTTACGACGGGGACCTCAGGGACCCGCTCTGGTGGCCTCAGGAAAGGCCAGTCCCCATGCGAGTTGCTAGGGGACCTCTCGGGATTCCTCTCCCGTCCATGCCGGGGCCTCAGTCCTTGTGTGGAGTCGGGGCCGGAACCTGAGGATTCCTCTCCAGTGTTGCCATAGATCTTGGGGTGCTTCTGAGTCTCCCCAGGGGAGTCAGGCCTCGTCTCGAGAGGGGGCATGCACGGGCGCTTTCCTCCCGAGCTGCAGCAGTAGTGTCACGCTTCCTGTCACGTGGATCAAGGGATCTGTGGCTTTCCCTCGAGGCTGTCCCTCGAGGCGTTCCCACGAGGCTTTCCCACAGGGCTGTGCCACGTGCCACGTTGGTGTGAGTCTATCCTCGGCGTGAAAGACGAGCCGGTGAAGGGAAAATAGGTTCCTCTGGAATGGACTGAGACATCTGGGGGACTCTTGGAATGGTGGCACGACCCTGGAGTTCCTCTCGCCGTTCCTGTTGAGAGGGCCTCCTCTTGAGATGCGACGGGAACGCCGGGAACTCTTTCCCGACGAAGCAGGGAAAGGATCCCTCATCTCGAGCTACGAGGCGGAAACGGGGCTCCTCTGGATGTGGGCGGGACCCTCGTGATTCCTCTCGAGTGGAGACGGGTATGTCGGGGAACTTCTTGATTTGCACCAAGGGTGTGAAGGAGCCTTTCGAAGTTCCAGAGGTGAGGTGTGATCAGCCTCGAGACGCCTCAGCGGAAATGGGCCTCATCTCGCCTGGAGGGGAGAACCTCCTGGATTTTCTCGAGTTGCGGCAGGTCTTCTCGAGTTACGACGGGGACCTCAGGGACCCGCTCTGGTGGCCTCAGGAAAGGCCAGTCCCCATGCGAGTTGCTAGGGGACCTCTCGGGATTCCTCTCCCGTCCATGCCGGGGCCTCAGTCCTTGTGTGGAGTCGGGGCCGGAACCTGAGGATTCCTCTCCAGTGTTGCCATGGATCTTGGGGTGCTTCTGAGTCTCCCCAGGGGAGTCAGGCCTCGTCTCGAGTGGGGGCATGCACGGGCGCTTTCCTCCCGAGCTGCAGCAGTAGTGTCACGCTTCCTGTCACGTGGATCAAGGGATCTGTGGCTTTCCCTCGAGGCTGTCCCTCGAGGCTTTCCCACGAGGCTTTCCCACAGGGCTGTGCAACGAGCCACCTTGGTGTGAGTCGATCCTCGGCGTGAAAGACGAGCCGGTGAAGGGAAAAGAGTTTCCTCTGGAATGGACTGAGATACCTTGGGGACTCTTGGAATGGTGGCACGACACTGGAGTTCCTCTCGCCGGTCCTGTTGAGAGGGCCTCCTCTTGAGATGCGACGGGAACGCCGGGAACTCTTTCCCGACGAAGCAGGGAAAGGATCCCTCATCTCGAGCTACGAGGGGGAAACGGGGCTCCTCTGGATGTGGGCGGGACCCTCGTGATTCCTCTCGAGTGGAGACGGCTAGGTCGGGGAACTTCTTGATTTGCACCAAGGGTGTGAAGGAGCCTTTCGAAGTTCCAGAGGTGAGGTGTGATCAGCCTCGAGACGCCTCAGCGGAAATGGGCCTCATCTCGCCTGGAGGAGAGAACCTCCTGGATTTTCTCGAGTTGCGGCAGGTCTTCTCGAGTTACGACGGGGACCTCAGGGACCCGCTCTGGTGGCCTCAGGAAAGGCCAGTCCCCATGCGAGTTGCTAGGGGACCTCTCGGGATTCCTCTCCCGTCCATGCCGGGGCCTCAGTCCTTGTGTGGAGTCGGGGCCGGAACCTGAGGATTCCTCTCCAATGTTGCCATGTATCTTGGGGTGCTTCTGAGTCTCCCCAGGGGAGTCAGGCCTCGTCTCGAGTGGGGGCATGCACGTGCGCTTTCCTCCCGAGCTGCAGCAGTAGTGTCACGCTTCCTGTCACGTGGATCAAGGGATCTGTGGCTTTCCCTCGAGGCTGTCCCTCGAGGCTTTCCCACGAGGCTTTCCCACAGGGCTGTGCCACGTGCCACCTTGGTGTGAGTCGATCCTCGGCGTGAAAGACGAGCCGGTGAAGGGAAAAGAGGTTCCTCTGGAATGGACTGAGACATATGGGGGACTCTTGGAAAGGTGGCACGACCCTGGAGTTCCTCTCGCCGTTCCTGTTGAGAGGGCCTCCTCTTGAGATGCGACGGGAACGCCGGGAACTCTTTCCCGACGAAGCAGGGAAAGGATCCCTCATCTCGAGCTACGAGGCGGAAACGGGGCTCCTCTGGATGTGGGCGGGACCCTCGTGATTCCTCTCGAGTGGAGACGGCTAGGTCGGGGAACTTCTTGATTTGCACCAAGGGTGTGAAGGACCCTTTCGAAGTTCCAGAGGTGAGGTGTGATCAGCCTCGAGACGCCTCAGCGGAAATGGGCCTCATCTCGCCTGGAGGGGAGAACCTCCTGGATTTTCTCGAGTTGCGGCAGGTCTTCTCGAGTTACGACGGGGACCTCAGGGACCCGCTCTGGTCGCCTCAGGAAAGGCCAGTCCCCATGCGAGTTGCTAGGGAACCTCTCGGGATTCCTCTCCCGTCCATGCCGGGGCCTCGGTCCTTGTGTGGAGTCGGGGCCGGAACCTGAGGATTCCTCTCCAGTGTTGCCATGGATCTTGGGGTGCTTCTGAGTCTCCCCAGGGGAGTCAGGCCTCGTCTCGAGTGGGGGCATGCACGTGCGCTTTCCTCCCGAGCTGCAGCAGTAGTGTCACGCTTCCTGTCACGTGGATCAAGGGATCTGTGGCTTTCCCTCGAGGCTGTCCCTCGAGGCTTTCCCACGAGGCTTTCCCACAGGGCTGTGCCACGAGCCACCTTGGTGTGAGTCGATCCTCGGCGTGAAAGACGAGCCGGTGAAGGGAAAAGAGGTTCCTCTGGAATGGACTGAGATACCTGGGGGACTCTTGGAATGGTGGCACGACCCTGGAGTTCCTCTCGCCAGTCCTGTTGAGAGGGCCTCCTCTTGAGATGCGACGGGAACGCCGGGAACTCTTTCCCGACGAAGCAGGGAAAGGATCCCTCATCTCGAGCTACGAGGCGGAAACGGGGCTCCTCTGGATGTGGGCGGGACCCTCGTGATTCCTCTCGAGTGGAGACGGGTATGTCGGGGAACATCTTGATTTGCACCAAGGGTGTGAAGGAGCCTTTCGAAGTTCCAGAGGTGAGGTGTGATCAGCCTCGAGACGCCTCAGCGGAAATGGGCCTCATCTCGCCTGGAGGGGAGAACCTCCTGGATTTTCTCGAGTTGCGGCAGGTCTTCTCGAGTTACGACGGGGACCTCAGGGACCCGCTCTGGTGGCCTCAGGAAAGGCCAGTCCCCATGCGAGTTGCTAGGGGACCTCTCGGGATTCCTCTCCCGTCCATGCCGGGGCCTCAGTCCTTGTGTGGAGTCGGGGCCGGAACCTGAGGATTCCTCTCCAGTGTTGCCATGGATCTTGGGGTGCTTCTGAGTCTCCCCAGGGGAGTCAGGCCTCGTCTCGAGTGGGGGCATGCACGTGCGCTTTCCTCCCGAGCTGCAGCAGTAGTGTCACGCTTCCTGTCACGTGGATCAAGGGATCTGTGGCTTTCCCTCGAGGCTGTCCCTCGAGGCTTTCCCACGAGGCTTTCCCACAGGGCTGTGCCATGTGCCACCTTGGTGTGAGTCGATCCTCGGCGTGAAAGACGAGCCGGTGAAGGGAAAAGAGGTTCCTCTGGAATGGACTGAGACATCTGGGGGACTCTTGGAATGGTGGCACGACCCTGGAGTTCCTCTCGCCGTTCCTGTTGAGAGGGCCTCCTCTTGAGATGCGACGGGAAGGCCGGGAACTCTTTCCCGACGAAGCAGGGAAAGGATCCCTCATCTCGAGCTACGAGGCGGAAACGGGGCTCCTCTGGAAGTGGGCGGGACCCTCCTGATTCCTCTCGAGTGGAGACGGGTATGTCGGGGAACTTCTTGATTTGCACCAAGGGTGTGAAGGAGCCTTTCGAAGTTACAGAGGTGAGGTGTGATCAGCCTCGAGACGCCTCAGCGGAAATGGGCCTCATCTCGCCTGGAGGGGAGAACCTCCTGGATTTTCTCGAGTTGCGGCAGGTCTTCTCGAGTTACGACGGGGACCTCAGGGACCCGCTCTGGTGGCCTCAGGAAAGGCCAGTCCCCATGCGAGTTGCTAGGGGACCTCTCGGGATTCCTCTCCCGTCCATGCCGGGGCCTCAGTCCTTGTGTGGAGTCGGGGCCGGAACCTGAGGATTCCTCTCCAATGTTGCCATGGATCTTGGGGTGCTTCTGAGTCTCCCCAGGGGAGTCAGGCCTCGTCTCGAGTGGGGGCATGCACGTGCGCTTTCCTCCCGAGCTGAAGCAGTAGTGTCACGCTTCCTGTCACGTGGATCATGGGATCTGTGGCTTTCCCTCGAGGCTGTCCCTCGAGGCTTTCCCACGAGGCTTTCCCACAGGGCTGTGCCACGTGCCACCTTGGTCTGAGTCGATCCTCGGCGTGAAAGACGAGCCGGTGAAGGGAAAAGAGGTTCCTCTGGAATGGACTGAGACATCTGGGGGACTCTTGGAATGGTGGCACGACCCTGGAGTTCCTCTCGCCGTTCCTGTTGAGAGGGCCTCCTCTTGAGTTGCGACGGGAACGCCGGGAACTCTTTCCCGACGAAGCAGGGAAAGGATCCCTCATCTCGAGCTACTAGGCGGAAACGGGGCTCCTCTGGATGTGGGCGGGACCATCGTGATTCCTCTCGAGTGGAGACGGTTAGGGCGGGGAACTTCTTGATTTGCACCAAGGGTGTGAAGGACCCTTTCGAAGTTCCAGAGGTGAGGTGTGATCAGCCTCGAGACGCCTCAGCGGAAATGGGCCTCATCTCGCCTGGAGGGGAGAACCTCCTGGATTTTCTCGAGTTGTGGCAGGTCTTCTCGAGTTACAACGGGGACCTCAGGGACCCGCTCTGGTGGCCTCAGGAAAGGCCAGTCCCCATGCGAGTTGCTAGCGGACCTCTCGGGATTCCTCTCCCGTCCATGCCGGGGCCTCAGTCCTTGTGTGGAGTCGGGGCCGGAACCTGAGGATTCCTCTCCAGTGTTGCCATGGATCTTGGGGTGCTTCTGAGTCTCCCCAGGGGAGTCAGGCCTCGTCTCGAGTGGGGGCATGCACGTGCGCTTTCCTCCCGAGCTGCAGCAGTAGTGTCACGCTTCCTGTCACGTGGATCAAGGGATCTGTGGCTTTCCCTCGAGGCTGTCCCTCGAGGATTTCCCACGAGGCTTTCCCACAGGGCTGTGCCACGTGCCACCTTGGTGTGAGTCGATCCTCGGCGTGAAAGACGAGCCGGTGAAGGGAAAAGAGGTTCCTCTGGAATGGACTGAGACATCTGGGGGACTCTTGGAATGGTGGCACGACCCTGGAGTTCCTCTCGCCGTTCCTGTAGAGAGGGCCTCCTCTTCAGATGCGACGGGAACGCCGGGAACTCTTTCCCGACGAAGCAGGGAAAGGATCCCTCATCTCGAGCTACGAGGCGGAAACGGGGCTCCTCTGGATGTGGGCGGGACCCTCGTGATTCCTCTCGAGTGGAGACGGGTATGTCGGGGAACATCTTGATTTGCACCAAGGGTGTGAAGGAGCCTTTCGAAGTTCCAGAGGTGAGGTGTGATCAGCCTCGAGACGCCTCAGCGGAAATGGGCCTCATCTCGCCTGGAGGGGAGAACCTCCTGGATTTTCTCGAGTTGCGGCAGGTCTTATCGAGTTACGACCGGGACCTCAGGGACCCGCTCTGGTGGCCTCAGGAAAGGCCAGTCCCCATGCGAGTTGCTAGGGGACCTCTCGGGATTCCTCTCCCGTCCATGCCGGGGCCTCAGTCCTTGTGTGGAGTCGGGGCCGGAACCTGAGGATTCCTCTCCAGTGTTGCCATGGATCTTGGGGTGCTTCTGAGTCTCCCCAGGGGAGTCAGGCCTCGTCTCGAGTGGGGGCATGCACGTGCGCTTTCCTCCCGAGCTGCAGCAGTAGTGTCACGCTTCCTGTCACGTGGATCAAGGGATCTGTGGCTTTCCCTCGAGGCTGTCCCTCGAGGCTGTCCCTCGAGGCTTTCCCAAGAGGCTTTCCCACAGGGCTGTGCCACGTGCCACCTTGGTGTGAGTCGATCCTCGGCGTGAAAGACGAGCAGGTGAAGGGAAAAGAGGTTCCTCTGGAATGGACTGAGACATCTGGGGGACTCTTGGAATGGTGGCACGACCGTGGAGTTCCTGTCGCCGTTCCTGTAGAGAGGGCCTCCTCTTGAGATGTGACGGGAACGCCGGGAACTCTTTCCCGACGAAGCAGGGAAAGGATCCCTCATCTCGAGCTACGAGGCGGAAACGGGGCTCCTCTGGATGTGGGCGGGACCCACGTGATTCCTCTCGAGTGGAGACGGCTAGGTCAGGGAACTTCTTGATTTGCACCAAGGGTGTGAAGGACCCTTTCGAAGTTCCAGTGGTGAGGTTTGATCAGCCTCGAGACGCCTCAGCGGAAATGGGCCTCATCTCGCCTGGAGGAGAGAACCTCCTGGATTTTCTCGAGTTGCGGCAGGTCTTCTCGAGTTACGACGGGGACCTCAGGGACCCGCTCTGGTGGCCTCAGGAAAGGCCAGTCCCCATGCGAGTTGCTAGGGGACCTCTCGGGATTCCTCTCCCGTCCATGCCGGGGCCTCAGTCCTTGTGTGGAGTCGGGGCCGGAACCTGAGGATTCCTCTCCAGTGTTGCCATGGATCTTGGGGTGCTTCTGAGTCTCCCCAGGTGAGTCAGGCCTCGTCTCGAGTGGGGGCATGCACGTGCGCTTTCCTCCCGAGCTGCAGCAGTAGTGTCACGCTTCCTGTCACGTGGATCAAGGGATCTGTGGCTTTCCCTCGAGGCTGTCCCTCGAGGCTTTCCCACGAGGCTTTCCCACAGGGCTGTGCCACGTGCCACCTTGGTGTGAGTCGATCCTCGGCGTGAAAGACGAGCCGGTGAAGGGAAAAGAGGTTCCTCTGGAATGGACTGAGACATCTGGGGGACTCTTGGAATGGTGGCACGATCCTGGAGTTCCTCTCGCCGTTCCTGTTGAGAGGGCCTCCTCTTGAGATGCGACGGGAAGGCCGGGAACTCTTTCCCGACGATGCAGGGAAAGGATCCCTCATCTCGAGCTACGAGGCGGAAACGGGGCTCCTCTGGATGTGGGCGGGACCCTCGTGATTCCTCTCGAGTGGAGACGGGTATGTCGGGGAACTTCTTGATTTGCACCAAGGGTGTGAAGGAGCCTTTCGAAGTTCCAGAGGTGAGGTGTGATCAGCCTCGAGACGCCTCAGCCGAAATGGGCCTCATCTCGCCTGGAGGGGAGAACCTCCTGGATTTTCTCGAGTTGCGGCAGGTCTTCTCGAGTTACGACGGGGACCTCAGGGACCCGCTCTGGTGGCCTCAGGAAAGGCCAGTCCCCATGCGAGTTGCTAGGGGACCTCTCGGGATTCCTCTCCCGTCCATGCCGGGGCCTCAGTCCTTGTGTGGAGTCGGGGCCGGAACCTGAGGATTCCTCTCCAGTGTTGCCATGGATCTTGGGGTGCTTCTGAGTCTCCCCAGGGGAGTCAGGCCTCGTCTCGAGTGGGGGCATGCACGTGCGCTTTCCTCCCGAGCTGCAGCAGTAGTGTCACGCTTCCTGTCACGTGGATCAAGGGATCTGTGGCTTTCCCTCGAGGCTGTCCCTCGAGGCTTTCCCACGAGGCTTTCCCACAGGGCTGTGCCACGTGCCACCTTGGTGTGAGTCGATCCTCGGCGTGAAAGACGAGCCGGTGAAGGGAAAAGAGGTTCCTCTGGAATGGACTGAGAAATCTGGGGGACTCTTGGAATGGTGGCACGACCCTGGAGTTCCTCTCGCCGTTCCTGTTGAGAGGGCCTCCTCTTGAGATGCGACGGGAACGCCGGGAACTCTTTCCCGACGAAGCAGGGAAAGGATCCCTCATCTCGAGCTACGAGGCGGAAACGGGGCTCCTCTGGAGGTGGGCGGGACCCACGTGATTCCTCTCGAGTGGAGACGGCTAGGTCGGGGAACTTCTTGATTTGCACCAAGGGTGTGAAGGACCCTTTCGAAGTTCCAGAGGTAAGGTTTGATCAGCCTCGAGACGCCTCAGCGGAAATGGGCCTCATCTCGCCTAGAGGAGAGAACCTCCTGGATTTTCTCGAGTTGCGGCAGGTCTTCTCGAGTTACGACGGGGACCTCAGGGACCCGCTCTGGTGGCCTCAGGAAAGGCCAGTCCCCATACGAGTTGCTAGGGGACCTCTCGGGATTCCTCTCCCGTCCATGCCGGGGCCTCAGTCCTTGTGTGGAGTCGGGGCCGGAACCTGAGGATTCCTCTCCAGTGTTGCCATGGATCTTGGGGTGCTTCTGAGTCTCCCCAGGGGAGTCAGGCCTCGTCTCGAGTGGGGGCATGCACGTGCGCTTTCCTCCCGAGCTGCAGCAGTAGTGTCACGCTTCCTGTCACGTGGATCAGGTGATCTGTGGCTTTCCCTCGAGGCTGTCCCTCGAGGCTTTCCCACGAGGCTTTCCCACAGGGCTGTGCCACGTGCCACCTTGGTGTGAGTCGATCCTCGGCGTGAAAGACGAGCCGGTGAAGGGAAAAGAGGTTCCTCTGGAATGGACTGAGACATCTGGGGGACTCTTGGAATGGTGGCACGACCCTGGAGTTCCTCTCGCCGTTCCTGTTGAGAGGGCCTCCTCTTGAGATGCGACGGGAATGCCGGGAACTCTTTCCCGACGAAGCAGGGAAAGGATCCCTCATCTCGAGCTACGAGGCGGAAACGGGGCTCCTCTGGATGTGGGCGGGACCCTCGTGATTCCTCTCGAGTGGAGACGGCTAGGTCGGGGAACTTCTTGATTTGCACCAAGGGTGTGAAGGAGCCTTTCGAAGTTCCAGAGGTGAGGTGTGATCAGCCTCGAGACGCCTCAGCCGAAATGGGCCTCATCTCGCCTGGAGGGGAGAACCTCCTGGATTTTCTCGAGTTGCGGCAGGTCTTCTCGAGTTACGACGGGGACCTCAGGGACCCGCTCTGGTGGCCTCAGGAAAGGCCAGTCCCCATGCGAGTTGCTAGGGGACCTCTCGGGATTCCTCTCCCGTCCATGCCGGGGCCTCAGTCCTTGTGTGGAGTCGGGGCCGGAACCTGAGGATTCCTCTCCAGTGTTGCCATGGATCTTGGGGTGCTTCTGAGTCTCCCCAGGGGAGTCAGGCCTCGTCTCGAGTGGGGGCATGCACGTGCGCTTTCCTCCCGAGCTGCAGCAGTAGTGTCACGCTTCCTGTCACGTGGATCAAGGGATCTGTGGCTTTCCCTCGAGGCTGTCCCTCGAGGCTTTCCCACGAGGCTTTCCCACAGGGCTGTGCCACGTGCCACCTTGGTGTGAGTCGATCCTCGGCGTGAAAGACGAGCCGGTGAAGGGAAAAGAGGTTCCTCTGGAATGGACTGAGACATCCTGGGGCCTCTTGGAATGGTGGCACGAACCTGGAGTTCCTCTCGCCGTTCCTGTTGAGAGGGCCTCCTCTTGAGATGCGACGGGAAGGCCGGGAACTCTTTCCCGACGAAGCAGGGAAAGGATCCCTCATCTCGAGCTACGAGGTGGAAACGGGGCTCCTCTGGATGTGGGCAGGACCCACGTGATTCCTCTCGAGTGGAGACGGCTATGTCGGGGAACTTCTTGATTTGCACCAAGGGTGTGAAGGACCCTTTCGAAGTTCCAGAGGTGAGGTGTGATCAGCCTCGAGACGCCTCAGCGGAAATGGGCCTCATCTCGCCTGGAGGTGAGAACCTCCTGGATTTTCTCGAGTTGTGGCAGGTCTTCTCGAGTTACAACGGGGACCTCAGGGACCCGCTCTGGTGGCCTCAGGAAAGGCCAGTCCCCATGCGAGTTGCTAGGGGACCTCTCGGGATTCCTCTCCCGTCCATGCCGGGGCCTCAGTCCTTGTGTGGAGTCGGGGCCAGAACCTGAGGATTCCTCTCCAGTGTTGCCATGGATCTTGGGGTGCTTCTGAGTCTCCCCAGGGGAGTCAGGCCTCGTCTCGAGTGGGGGCATGCACGTGCGCTTTCCTCCCGAGCTGCAGCAGTCGTGTCACGCTTCCTGTCACGTGGATCAAGGGATCTGTCCCTTTCCCTCGAGGCTGTCCCTCGAGGCTTTCCCACGAGGCTTTCCCACAGGGCTGTGCCACGTGCCACCTTGGTGTGAGTCGATCCTTGGCGTGAAAGACGAGCCGGTGAAGGGAAAAGAGGTTCCTCTGGAATGGACTGAGATATCTGGGGGACTCTTGGAATGGTGGCACTACCCTGGAGTTCCTCTCGCCTTTCCTGTAGAGAGGGCCTCCTCTTGAGATGCGACGGGAAGGCCGGGAACTCTTTCCCGACGAAGCAGGGAAAGGATCCCTCATCTCGAGCTACGAGGCGGAAACGGGGCTCCTCTGGATGTGGGCGGGACCCTCGTGATTCCTCTCCAGTGGAGACGGTTATGTCGGGGAACTTCTTGATTTGCACCAAGGGTGTGAAGGACCCTTTCGAAGTTCCAGAGGTGAGGTGTGATCAGCCTCGAGACGCCTCAGTGGAAATGGGCCTCATCTCGCCTGGAGGGGAGAACCTCCTGGATTTTCTCAAGTTGCGGCAGGTCTTCTCGAGTTACGACGGGGACCTCAGGGACCCGCTCTGGTGGCCTCAGGAAAGGCCAGTCCCCATGCGAGTTGCTAGGGGACCTCTCGGGATTCCTCTCCCGTCCATGCCGGGGCCTCAGTCCTTGTGTGGAGTCGGGGCCGGAACCTGAGGATTCCTCTCCAGTGTTGCCATGGATCTTGGGGTGCTTCTGAGTCTCCCCAGGGGAGTCAGGCCTCGTCTCGAGTGGGGGCATGCACGTGCGCTTTCCTCCCGAGCTGCAGCAGTAGTGTCACGCTTCCTGTCACGTGGATCAAGGGATCTGTGGCTTTCCCTCGAGGCTGTCCCTCGAGGCTTTCCCACGAGGCTTTCCCACAGGGCTGTGCCACGTGCCATCTTGGTGTGAGTCCATCCTCGGCGTGAAAGACGAGCCGGTGAAGGGAAAAGAGGTTCCTCTGGAATGGACTGAGACATCTGGGGGACTCTTGGAATGGTGGCACGACCCTGGAGTTCCTCTCGCCGTTCCTGTTGAGAGGGCCTCCTCTTGAGATGCGACGGGAGCGCCGGGAACTCTTTCCCGACGAAGCAGGGAAAGGATCCCTCATCTCGAGCTACGAGGCGGAAACGGGGCTCCTCTGGATGTGGGCGGGACCCTCGTGATTCCCCTCGAGTGGAGACGGCTAGGTCGGGGAACTTCTTGATTTGCACCAAGGGTGTGAAGGAGCCTTTCGAAGTTCCAGAGGTGAGGTGTGATCAGCCTCGTGACGCCTCAGCGGAAATGGGCCTCATCTCGCCTGGAGGGGAGAACCTTCTGGATTTTCTGAAGTTGCGGCAGGTCTTCTCGAGTTACGACGGGGACCTCAGGGACCCGCTCTGGTGGCCTCAGGAAAGGCCAGTCCCCATGCGAGTTGCTGGGGGACCTCTCGGGATTCCTCTCCCGTCCATGCCGGGGCCTCAGTCCTTGTGTGGAGTCGGGGCCGGAACCTGAGGATTCCTCTCCAGTGTTGCCATGGATCTTGGGGTGCTTCTGAGTCTCCCCAGGGGAGTCAGGCCTCGTCTCGTGTGGGGGCATGCACGTGCGTTTTCCTCCCGAGCTGCAGCAGTAGTGTCACGCTTCCTGTCACGTGGATCAAGGGATCTGTGGCTTTCCCTCGAGGCTGTCCCTCGAGGCTTTCCCACGAGGCTTTCCCACAGGGCTGTGCCACGTGCCACCTTGGTGTGAGTCGATCCTCGGCGTGAAAGACGAGCCGGTGAAGGGAAAAGAGGTTCCTCTGGAATGGACTGAGACATCTGGGGGACTCTTGGAATGGTGGCACGACCCTGGAGTTCCTCTCGCCGTTCCTGTTGAGAGGGCCTCCTCTTGAGATGCGACGGGAATGCCGGGAACTCTTTCCCGACGAAGCAGGGAAAGGATCCCTCATCTCGAGCTACGAGGCGGAAACGGGGCTCCTCTGGATGTGGGCGGGACCCTCGTGATTCCTCTCGAGTGGAGACGGGTATGTCGGGGAACTTCTTGATTTGCACCAAGGGTGTGAAGGAGCCTTTCGAAGTTCCAGAGGTGAGGTGTGATCAGCCTCGAGACGCCTCAGCCGAAATGGGCCTCATCTCGCCTGGAGGGGAGAACCTCCTGGATTTTCTCGAGTTGCGGCAGGTCTTCTCGAGTTACGACGGGGACCTCAGGGACCCGCTCTGGTGGCCTCAGGAAAGGCCAGTCCCCATGCGAGTTGCTAGGGGACCTCTCGGGATTCCTCTCCCGTCCATGCCGGGGCCTCAGTCCTTGTGTGGAGTCGGGGCCGGAACCTGAGGATTCCTCTCCAGTGTTGCCATGGATCTTGGGGTGCTTCTGAGTCTCCCCAGGGGAGTCAGGCCTCGTCTCGAGTGGGGGCATGCACGTGCGCTTTCCTCCCGAGCTGCAGCAGTAGTGTCACGCTTCCTGTCACGTGGATCAAGGGATCTGTGGCTTTCCCTCGAGGCTGTCCCTCGAGGCTTTCCCACGAGGCTTTCCCACAGGGCTGTGCCACGTGCCACCTTGGTGTGAGTCGATCCTCGGCGTGAAAGACGAGCCGGTGAAGGGAAAAGAGGTTCCTCTGGAATGGACTGAGACATCCTGGGGACTCTTGGAATGGTGGCACGAACCTGGAGTTCCTCTCGCCGTTCCTGTTGAGAGGGCCTCCTCTTGAGATGCGACGGGAAGGCCGGGAACTCTTTCCCGACGAAGCAGGGAAAGGATCCCTCATCTCGAGCTACGAGGTGGAAACGGGGCTCCTCTGGATGTGGGCAGGACCCACGTGATTCCTCTCGAGTGGAGACGGCTATGTCGGGGAACTTCTTGATTTGCACCAAGGGTGTGAAGGACCCTTTCGAAGTTCCAGAGGTGAGGTGTGATCAGCCTCGAGACGCCTCAGCGGAAATGGGCCTCATCTCGCCTGGAGGTGAGAACCTCCTGGATTTTCTCGAGTTGTGGCAGGTCTTCTCGAGTTACAACGGGGACCTCAGGGACCCGCTCTGGTGGCCTCAGGAAAGGCCAGTCCCCATGCGAGTTGCTAGGGGACCTCTCGGGATTCCTCTCCCGTCCATGCCGGGGCCTCAGTCCTTGTGTGGAGTCGGGGCCAGAACCTGAGGATTCCTCTCCAGTGTTGCCATGGATCTTGGGGTGCTTCTGAGTCTCCCCAGGGGAGTCAGGCCTCGTCTCGAGTGGGGGCATGCACGTGCGCTTTCCTCCCGAGCTGCAGCAGTCGTGTCACGCTTCCTGTCACGTGGATCAAGGGATCTGTCCCTTTCCCTCGAGGCTGTCCCTCGAGGCTTTCCCACGAGGCTTTCCCACAGGGCTGTGCCACGTGCCACCTTGGTGTGAGTCGATCCTTGGCGTGAAAGACGAGCCGGTGAAGGGAAAAGAGGTTCCTCTGGAATGGACTGAGATATCTGGGGGACTCTTGGAATGGTGGCACTACCCTGGAGTTCCTCTCGCCTTTCCTGTAGAGAGGGCCTCCTCTTGAGATGCGACGGGAAGGCCGGGAACTCTTTCCCGACGAAGCAGGGAAAGGATCCCTCATCTCGAGCTACGAGGCGGAAACGGGGCTCCTCTGGATGTGGGCGGGACCCTCGTGATTCCTCTCCAGTGGAGACGGTTATGTCGGGGAACTTCTTGATTTGCACCAAGGGTGTGAAGGACCCTTTCGAAGTTCCAGAGGTGAGGTGTGATCAGCCTCGAGACGCCTCAGTGGAAATGGGCCTCATCTCGCCTGGAGGGGAGAACCTCCTGGATTTTCTCAAGTTGCGGCAGGTCTTCTCGAGTTACGACGGGGACCTCAGGGACCCGCTCTGGTGGCCTCAGGAAAGGCCAGTCCCCATGCGAGTTGCTAGGGGACCTCTCGGGATTCCTCTCCCGTCCATGCCGGGGCCTCAGTCCTTGTGTGGAGTCGGGGCCGGAACCTGAGGATTCCTCTCCAGTGTTGCCATGGATCTTGGGGTGCTTCTGAGTCTCCCCAGGGGAGTCAGGCCTCGTCTCGAGTGGGGGCATGCACGTGCGCTTTCCTCCCGAGCTGCAGCAGTAGTGTCACGCTTCCTGTCACGTGGATCAAGGGATCTGTGGCTTTCCCTCGAGGCTGTCCCTCGAGGCTTTCCCACGAGGCTTTCCCACAGGGCTGTGCCACGTGCCATCTTGGTGTGAGTCCATCCTCGGCGTGAAAGACGAGCCGGTGAAGGGAAAAGAGGTTCCTCTGGAATGGACTGAGACATCTGGGGGACTCTTGGAATGGTGGCACGACCCTGGAGTTCCTCTCGCCGTTCCTGTTGAGAGGGCCTCCTCTTGAGATGCGACGGGAGCGCCGGGAACTCTTTCCCGACGAAGCAGGGAAAGGATCCCTCATCTCGAGCTACGAGGCGGAAACGGGGCTCCTCTGGATGTGGGCGGGACCCTCGTGATTCCCCTCGAGTGGAGACGGCTAGGTCGGGGAACTTCTTGATTTGCACCAAGGGTGTGAAGGAGCCTTTCGAAGTTCCAGAGGTGAGGTGTGATCAGCCTCGTGACGCCTCAGCGGAAATGGGCCTCATCTCGCCTGGAGGGGAGAACCTTCTGGATTTTCTGAAGTTGCGGCAGGTCTTCTCGAGTTACGACGGGGACCTCAGGGACCCGCTCTGGTGGCCTCAGGAAAGGCCAGTCCCCATGCGAGTTGCTAGGGGACCTCTCGGGATTCCTCTCCCGTCCATGCCGGGGCCTCAGTCCTTGTGTGGAGTCGGGGCCGGAACCTGAGGATTCCTCTCCAGTGTTGCCATGGATCTTGGGGTGCTTCTGAGTCTCCCCAGGGGAGTCAGGCCTCGTCTCGTGTGGGGGCATGCACGTGCGTTTTCCTCCCGAGCTGCAGCAGTAGTGTCACGCTTCCTGTCACGTGGATCAAGGGATCTGTGGCTGTCCCTCGAGGCTTTCCCACGAGGCTTTCCCACAGGGCTGTGCCACGTGCCACCTTGGTGTGAGTCCATCCTCGGCGTGAAAGACGAGCCGGTGAAGGGAAAAGAGGTTCCTCTGGAATGGACTGAGACATCTGGGGGACTCTTGGAATGGTGGCACGACCCTGGAGTTCCTCTCGCCGTTCCTGTTGAGAGGGCCTCCTCTTGAGATGCGACGGGAACGCCGGGAACTCTTTCCCGACGAAGCAGGGAAAGGATCCCTCATCTCGAGCTACGAGGCGGAAACGGGGCTCCTCTGGATGTGGGCGGGACCCTCGTGATTCCCCTCGAGTGGAGACGGCTAGGTCGGGGAACTTCTTGATTTGCACCAAGGGTGTGAAGGACCCTTTCGAAGTTCCAGAGGTGAGGTGTGATCAGCCTCGAGACGCCTCAGCGGAAATGGGCCTCATCTCGCCTGGAGGGGAGAACCTCCTGGATTTTCTGAAGTTGCGGCAGGTCTTCTCGAGTTACGACGGGGACCTCAGGGACCCGCTCTGGTGGCCTCAGGAAAGGCCAGTCCCCATGCGAGTTGCTAGGGGACCTCTCGGGATTCCTCTCCCGTCCATGCCGGGGCCTCAGTCCTTGTGTGGAGTCGGGGCCGGAACCTGAGGATTCCTCTCCAGTGTTGCCATGGATCTTGGGGTGCTTCTGAGTCTCCCCAGGGGAGTCAGGCCTCGTCTCGAGTGGGGGCATGCACGTGCGCTTTCCTCCCGAGCTGCAGCAGTAGTGTCACGCTTCCTGTCACGTGGATCAAGGGATCTGTGGCTTTCCCTCGAGGCTGTCCCTCGAGGCTTTTCCACGAGGCTTTCCCACAGGGCTGTGCCACGTGCCATCTTGGTGTGAGTCCATCCTCGGCGTGAAAGACGAGCCGGTGAAGGGAAAAGAGGTTCCTCTGGAATGGACTGAGACATCTGGGGGACTCTTGGAATGGTGGCACGACCCTGGAGTTCCTCTCGCCGTTCCTGTTGAGAGGGCCTCCTCTTGAGATGCGACGGGAACGCCGGGAACTCTTTCCCGACGAAGCAGGGAAAGGATCCCTCATCTCGAGCTACGAGGCGGAAACGGGGCTCCTCTGGATGTGGGCGGGACCCTCGTGATTCCCCTCGAGTGGAGACGGCTAGGTCGGGGAACTTCTTGATTTGCACCAAGGGTGTGAAGGACCCTTTCGAAGTTCCAGAGGTGAGGTGTGATCAGCCTCGAGACGCCTCAGCGGAAATGGGCCTCATCTCGCCTGGAGGGGAGAACCTCCTGGATTTTCTGAAGTTGCGGCAGGTCTTCTCGAGTTACGACGGGGACCTCAGGGACCCGCTCTGGTGGCCTCAGGAAAGGCCAGTCCCCATGCGAGTTGCTAGGGGACCTCTCGGGATTCCTCTCCCGTCCATGCCGGGGCCTCAGTCCTTGTGTGGAGTCGGGGCCGGAACCTGAGGATTCCTCTCCAGTGTTGCCATGGATCTTGGGGTGCTTCTGAGTCTCCCCAGGGGAGTCAGGCCTCGTCTCGAGTGGGGGCATGCACGTGCGCTTTCCTCCCGAGCTGCAGCAGTAGTGTCACGCTTCCTGTCACGTGGATCAAGGGATCTGTGGCTTTCCCTCGAGGCTGTCCCTCGAGGCTTTTCCACGAGGCTTTCCCACAGGGCTGTGCCACGTGCCATCTTGGTGTGAGTCCATCCTCGGCGTGAAAGACGAGCCGGTGAAGGGAAAAGAGGTTCCTCTGGAATGGACTGAGACATCTGGGGGACTCTTGGAATGGTGGCACGACCCTGGAGTTCCTCTCGCCGTTCCTGTTGAGAGGGCCTCCTCTTGAGATGCGACGGGAACGCCGGGAACTCTTTCCCGACGAAGCAGGGAAAGGATCCCTCATCTCGAGCTACGAGGCGGAAACGGGGCTCCTCTGGATGTGGGCGGGACCCTCGTGATTCCCCTCGAGTGGAGACGGCTAGGTCGGGGAACTTCTTGATTTGCACCAAGGGTGTGAAGGACCCTTTCGAAGTTCCAGAGGTGAGGTGTGATCAGCCTCGAGACGCCTCAGCGGAAATGGGCCTCATCTCGCCTGGAGGGGAGAACCTCCTGGATTTTCTGAAGTTGCGGCAGGTCTTCTCGAGTTACGACGGGGACCTCAGGGACCCGCTCTGGTGGCCTCAGGAAAGGCCAGTCCCCATGCGAGTTGCTAGGGGACCTCTCGGGATTCCTCTCCCGTCCATGCCGGGGCCTCAGTCCTTGTGTGGAGTCGGGGCCGGAACCTGAGGATTCCTCTCCAGTGTTGCCATGGATCTTGGGGTGCTTCTGAGTCTCCCCAGGGGAGTCAGGCCTCGTCTCGAGTGGGGGCATGCACGTGCGCTTTCCTCCCGAGCTGCAGCAGTAGTGTCACGCTTCCTGTCACGTGGATCAAGGGATCTGTGGCTTTCCCTCGAGGCTGTCCCTCGAGGCTTTCCCACGAGGCTTTCCCACAGGGCTGTGCCACGTGCCACCTTGGTGTGAGTCGATCCTCGGCGTGAAAGACGAGCCGGTGAAGGGAAAAGAGGTTCCTCTGGAATGGACTGAGACATCTGGGGGACTCTTGGAATGGTGGCACGACCCTGGAGTTCCTCTCGCCGTTCCTGTTGAGAGGGCCTCCTCTTGAGATGCGACGGGAATGCCGGGAACTCTTTCCCGACGAAGCAGGGAAAGGATCCCTCATCTCGAGCTACGAGGCGGAAACGGGGCTCCTCTGGATGTGGGCGGGACCCTCGTGATTCCTCTCGAGTGGAGACGGGTATGTCGGGGAACTTCTTGATTTGCACCAAGGGTGTGAAGGAGCCTTTCGAAGTTCCAGAGGTGAGGTGTGATCAGCCTCGAGACGCCTCAGCGGAAATGGGCCTCATCTCGCCTGGAGGGGAGAACCTCCTGGATTTTCTCGAGTTGCGGCAGGTCTTCTCGAGTTACGACGGGGACCTCAGGGACCCGCTCTGGTGGCCTCAGGAAAGGCCAGTCCCCATGCGAGTTGCTAGGGGACCTCTCGGGATTCCTCTCCCGTCCATGCCGGGGCCTCAGTCCTTGTGTGGAGTCGGGGCCAGAACCTGAGGATTCCTCTCCAGTGTTGCCATGGATCTTGGGGTGCTTCTGAGTCTCCCCAGGGGAGTCAGGCCTCGTCTCGAGTGGGGGCATGCACGTGCGCTTTCCTCCCGAGCTGCAGCAGTCGTGTCACGCTTCCTGTCACGTGGATCAAGGGATCTGTCCCTTTCCCTCGAGGCTGTCCCTCGAGGCTTTCCCACGAGGCTTTCCCACAGGGCTGTGCCACGTGCCACCTTGGTGTGAGTCGATCCTTGGCGTGAAAGACGAGCCGGTGAAGGGAAAAGAGGTTCCTCTGGAATGGACTGAGATATCTGGGGGACTCTTGGAATGGTGGCACTACCCTGGAGTTCCTCTCGCCTTTCCTGTAGAGAGGGCCTCCTCTTGAGATGCGACGGGAAGGCCGGGAACTCTTTCCCGACGAAGCAGGGAAAGGATCCCTCATCTCGAGCTACGAGGCGGAAACGGGGCTCCTCTGGATGTGGGCGGGACCCTCGTGATTCCTCTCCAGTGGAGACGGTTATGTCGGGGAACTTCTTGATTTGCACCAAGGGTGTGAAGGACCCTTTCGAAGTTCCAGAGGTGAGGTGTGATCAGCCTCGAGACGCCTCAGTGGAAATGGGCCTCATCTCGCCTGGAGGGGAGAACCTCCTGGATTTTCTCAAGTTGCGGCAGGTCTTCTCGAGTTACGACGGGGACCTCAGGGACCCGCTCTGGTGGCCTCAGGAAAGGCCAGTCCCCATGCGAGTTGCTAGGGGACCTCTCGGGATTCCTCTCCCGTCCATGCCGGGGCCTCAGTCCTTGTGTGGAGTCGGGGCCGGAACCTGAGGATTCCTCTCCAGTGTTGCCATGGAT
Organism: Budorcas taxicolor; assembly: GCF_023091745.1. NCBI lineage: Eukaryota > Metazoa > Chordata > Mammalia > Artiodactyla > Bovidae > Budorcas > Budorcas taxicolor. The sequence goes on along the minus strand of NW_026292284.1, from coordinate 40,951 downwards.
CTTGGGGTGCTTCTGAGTCTCCCCAGGGGAGTCAGGCCTCGTCTCGAGTGGGGGCATGCACGTGCGCTTTCCTCCCGAGCTGCAGCAGTAGTGTCACGCTTCCTGTCACGTGGATCAAGGGATCTGTGGCTTTCCCTCGAGGCTGTCCCTCGAGGCTTTCCCACGAGGCTTTCCCACAGGGCTGTGCCACGTGCCATCTTGGTGTGAGTCCATCCTCGGCGTGAAAGACGAGCCGGTGAAGGGAAAAGAGGTTCCTCTGGAATGGACTGAGACATCTGGGGGACTCTTGGAATGGTGGCACGACCCTCGAGTTCCTCTCGCCGTTCCTGTTGAGAGGGCCTCCTCTTGAGATGCGACGGGAGCGCCGGGAACTCTTTCCCGACGAAGCAGGGAAAGGATCCCTCATCTCGAGCTACGAGGCGGAAACGGGGCTCCTCTGGATGTGGACGGGACCCTCGTGATTCCCCTCGAGTGGAGACGGCTAGGTCGGGGAACTTCTTGATTTGCACCAAGGGTGTGAAGGAGCCTTTCGAAGTTCCAGAGGTGAGGTGTGATCAGCCTCGTGACGCCTCAGCGGAAATGGGCCTCATCTCGCCTGGAGGGGAGAACCTTCTGGATTTTCTGAAGTTGCGGCAGGTCTTCTCGAGTTACGACGGGGACCTCAGGGACCCGCTCTGGTGGCCTCAGGAAAGGCCAGTCCCCATGCGAGTTGCTAGGGGACCTCTCGGGATTCCTCTCCCGTCCATGCCGGGGCCTCAGTCCTTGTGTGGAGTCGGGGCCGGAACCTGAGGATTCCTCTCCAGTGTTGCCATGGATCTTGGGGTGCTTCTGAGTCTCCCCAGGGGAGTCAGGCCTCGTCTCGTGTGGGGGCATGCACGTGCGTTTTCCTCCCGAGCTGCAGCAGTAGTGTCACGCTTCCTGTCACGTGGATCAAGGGATCTGTGGCTTTCCCTCGAGGCTGTCCCTCGAGGCTTTCCCACGAGGCTTTCCCACAGGGCTGTGCCACGTGCCACCTTGGTGTGAGTCGATCCTCGGCGTGAAAGACGAGCCGGTGAAGGGAAAAGAGGTTCCTCTGGAATGGACTGAGACATCTGGGGGACTCTTGGAATGGTGGCACGACCCTGGAGTTCCTCTCGCCGTTCCTGTTGAGAGGGCCTCCTCTTGAGATGCGACGGGAAGGCCGGGAACTCTTTCCCGACGAAGCAGGGAAAGGATCCCTCATCTCGAGCTACGAGGCGGAAACGGGGCTCCTCTGGATGTGGGCGGGACCCTCGTGATTCCCCTCGAGTGGAGACGGCTAGGTCGGGGAACTTCTTGATTTGCACCAAGGGTGTGAAGGACCCTTTCGAAGTTCCAGAGGTGAGGTGTGATCAGCCTCGAGACGCCTCAGCGGAAATGGGCCTCATCTCGCCTGGAGGGGAGAACCTCCTGGATTTTCTGAAGTTGCGGCAGGTCTTCTCGAGTTACGACGGGGACCTCAGGGACCCGCTCTGGTGGCCTCAGGAAAGGCCAGTCCCCATGCGAGTTGCTAGGGGACCTCTCGGGATTCCTCTCCCGTCCATGCCGGGGCCTCAGTCCTTGTGTGGAGTCGGGGCCGGAACCTGAGGATTCCTCTCCAGTGTTGCCATGGATCTTGGGGTGCTTCTGAGTCTCCCCAGGGGAGTCAGGCCTCGTCTCGAGTGGGGGCATGCACGTGCGCTTTCCTCCCGAGCTGCAGCAGTAGTGTCACGCTTCCTGTCACGTGGATCAAGGGATCTGTGGCTTTCCCTCGAGGCTGTCCCTCGAGGCTTTTCCACGAGGCTTTCCCACAGGGCTGTGCCACGTGCCATCTTGGTGTGAGTCCATCCTCGGCGTGAAAGACGAGCCGGTGAAGGGAAAAGAGGTTCCTCTGGAATGGACTGAGACATCTGGGGGACTCTTGGAATGGTGGCACGACCCTGGAGTTCCTCTCGCCGTTCCTGTTGAGAGGGCCTCCTCTTGAGATGCGACGGGAAGGCCGGGAACTCTTTCCCGACGAAGCAGGGAAAGGATCCCTCATCTCGAGCTACGAGGCGGAAACGGGGCTCCTCTGGATGTGGGCGGGACCCTCGTGATTCCCCTCGAGTGGAGACGGCTAGGTCGGGGAACTTCTTGATTTGCACCAAGGGTGTGAAGGACCCTTTCGAAGTTCCAGAGGTGAGGTGTGATCAGCCTCGAGACGCCTCAGCGGAAATGGGCCTCATCTCGCCTGGAGGGGACAACCTCCTGGATTTTCTGAAGTTGCGGCAGGTCTTCTCGAGTTACGACGGGGACCTCAGGGACCCGCTCTGGTGGCCTCAGGAAAGGCCAGTCCCCATGCGAGTTGCTAGGGGACCTCTCGGGATTCCTCTCCCGTCCATGCCGGGGCCTCAGTCCTTGTGTGGAGTCGGGGCCGGAACCTGAGGATTCCTCTCCAGTGTTGCCATGGATCTTGGGGTGCTTCTGAGTCTCCCCAGGGGAGTCAGGCCTCGTCTCGAGTGGGGGCATGCACGTGCGCTTTCCTCCCGAGCTGCAGCAGTAGTGTCACGCTTCCTGTCACGTGGATCAAGGGATCTGTGGCTTTCCCTCGAGGCTGTCCCTCGAGGCTTTTCCACGAGGCTTTCCCACAGGGCTGTGCCACGTGCCATCTTGGTGTGAGTCCATCCTCGGCGTGAAAGACGAGCCGGTGAAGGGAAAAGAGGTTCCTCTGGAATGGACTGAGACATCTGGGGGACTCTTGGAATGGTGGCACGACCCTGGAGTTCCTCTCGCCGTTCCTGTTGAGAGGGCCTCCTCTTGAGATGCGACGGGAACGCCGGGAACTCTTTCCCGACGAAGCAGGGAAAGGATCCCTCATCTCGAGCTACGAGGCGGAAACGGGGCTCCTCTGGATGTGGGCGGGACCCTCGTGATTCCCCTCGAGTGGAGACGGCTAGGTCGGGGAACTTCTTGATTTGCACCAAGGGTGTGAAGGACCCTTTCGAAGTTCCAGAGGTGAGGTGTGATCAGCCTCGAGACGCCTCAGCGGAAATGGGCCTCATCTCGCCTGGAGGGGACAACCTCCTGGATTTTCTGAAGTTGCGGCAGGTCTTCTCGAGTTACGACGGGGACCTCAGGGACCCGCTCTGGTGGCCTCAGGAAAGGCCAGTCCCCATGCGAGTTGCTAGGGGACCTCTCGGGATTCCTCTCCCGTCCATGCCGGGGCCTCAGTCCTTGTGTGGAGTCGCGGCCGGAACCTGAGGATTCCTCTCCAGTGTTGCCATGGATCTTGGGGTGCTTCTGAGTCTCCCCAGGGGAGTCAGGCCTCGTCTCGAGTGGGGGCATGCACGTGCGCTTTCCTCCCGAGCTGCAGCAGTAGTGTCACGCTTCCTGTCACGTGGATCAAGGGATCTGTGGCTTTCCCTCGAGGCTGTCCCTCGAGGCTTTCCCACGAGGCTTTCCCACAGGGCTGTGCCACGTGCCACCTTGGTGTGAGTCGATCCTCGGCGTGAAAGACGAGCCGGTGAAGGGAAAAGAGGTTCCTCTGGAATGGACTGAGACATCTGGGGGACTCTTGGAATGGTGGCACGACCCTGGAGTTACTCTTGCCGTTCCTGTTGAGAGGGCCTCCTCTTGAGATGCGACGGGAAGGCCGGGAACTCTTTCCCGACGAAGCAGGGAAAGGATCCCTCATCTCGAGCTACGAGGCGGAAACGGGGCTCCTCTGGATGTGGGCGGGACCCTCGTGATTCCTCTCGAGTGGAGACGGGTATGTCGGGGAACTTCTTGATTTGCACCAAGGGTGTGAAGGAGCCTTTCGAAGTTCCAGAGGTGAGGTGTGATCAGCCTCGAGACGCCTCAGCGGAAATGGGCCTCATCTCGCCTGGAGGGGAGAACCTCCTGGATTTTCTCGAGTTGCGGCAGGTCTTCTCGAGTTACGACGGGGACCTCAGGGACCCGCTCTGGTGGCCTCAGGAAAGGCCAGTCCCCATGCGAGTTGCTAGGGGACCTCTCGGGATTCCTCTCCCGTCCATGCCGGGGCCTCAGTCCTTGTGTGGAGTCGGGGCCGGAACCTGAGGATTCCTCTCCAGTGTTGCCATGGATCTTGGGGTGCTTCTGAGTCTCCCCAGGGGAGTCAGGCCTCGTCTCGAGTGGGGGCATGCACGTGCGCTTTCCTCCCGAGCTGCAGCAGTAGTGTCACGCTTCCTGTCACGTGGATCAAGGGATCTGTGGCTTTCCCTCGAGGCTGTCCCTCGAGGCTTTCCCACGAGGCTTTCCCACAGTGCTGTGCCACGTGCCATCTTGGTGTGAGTCGATCCTCGGCGTGAAAGACGAGCCGGTGAAGGGAAAAGAGGTTCCTCTGGAATGGACTGAGACATCTGGGGGACTCTTGGAATGGTGGCACGACCCTGGAGTTCCTCTCGCCGTTCCTGTTGAGAGGGCCTCCTCTTGAGATGCGACGGGAACGCCGGGAACTCTTTCCCGACGAAGCAGGGAAAGGATCCCTCATCTCGAGCTACGAGGCGGAAACGGGGCTCCTCTGGATGTGGGCGGGACCCTCGTGATTCCCCTCGAGTGGAGACGGCTAGGTCGGGGAACTTCTTGATTTGCACCAAGGGTGTGAAGGACCCTTTCGAAGTTCCAGAGGTGAGGTGTGATCAGCCTCGAGACGCCTCAGCGGAAATGGGCCTCATCTCGCCTGGAGGGGAGAACCTCCTGGATTTTCTCGAGTTGCGGCAGGTCTTCTCGAGTTACGACGGGGACCTCAGGGACCCGCTCTGGTGGCCTCAGGAAAGGCCAGTCCCCATGCGAGTTGCTAGGGGACCTCTCGGGATTCCTCTCCCGTCCATGCCGGGGCCTCAGTCCTTGTGTGGAGTCGGGGCCGGAACCTGAGGATTCCTCTCCAGTGTTGCCATGGATCTTGGGGTGCTTCTGAGTCTCCCCAGGGGAGTCAGGCCTCGTCTCGAGTGGGGGCATGCACGTGCGCTTTCCTCCCGAGCTGCAGCAGTAGTGTCACGCTTCCTGTCACGTGGATCAAGGGATCTGTGGCTTTCCCTCGAGGCTGTCCCTCGAGGCTTTCCCACGAGGCTTTCCCACAGTGCTGTGCCACGTGCCATCTTGGTGTGAGTCGATCCTCGGCGTGAAAGACGAGCCGGTGAAGGGAAAAGAGGTTCCTCTGGAATGGACTGAGACATCTGGGGGACTCTTGGAATGGTGGCACGACCCTGGAGTTCCTCTCGCCGTTCCTGTTGAGAGGGCCTCCTCTTGAGATGCGACGGGAACGCCGGGAACTCTTTCCCGACGAAGCAGGGAAAGGATCCCTCATCTCGAGCTACGAGGCGGAAACGGGGCTCCTCTGGATGTGGGCGGGACCCTCGTGATTCCCCTCGAGTGGAGACGGCTAGGTCGGGGAACTTCTTGATTTGCACCAAGGGTGTGAGGGAGCCTTTCGAAGTTCCAGAGGTGAGGTGTGATCAGCCTCGAGACGCCTCAGCGGAAATGGGCCTCATCTCGCCTGGAGGGGAGAACCTCCTGGATTTTCTCGAGTTGCGGCAGGTCTTCTCGAGTTACGACGGGGACCTCAGGGACCCGCTCTGGTGGCCTCAGGAAAGGCCAGTCCCCATGCGAGTTGCTAGGGGACCTCTCGGGATTCCTCTCCCGTCCATGCCGGGGCCTCCGTCCTTGTGTGGAGTCGGGGCTGGAACCTGAGGATTCCTCTCCAGTGTTGCCATGGATCTTGGGGTGCTTCTGAGTCTCCCCAGGGGAGTCAGGCCTCGTCTCGAGTGGGGGCATGCACGTGCGCTTTCCTCCCGAGCTGCAGCAGTAGTGTCACGCTTCCTGTCACGTGGATCAAGGGATCTGTGGCTTTCCCTCGAGGCTGTCCCTCGAGGCTTTTCCACGAGGCTTTCCCACAGGGCTGTGCCACGTGCCATCTTGGTGTGAGTCCATCCTCGGCGTGAAAGACGAGCCGGTGAAGGGAAAAGAGGTTCCTCTGGAATGGACTGAGACATCTGGGGGACTCTTGGAATGGTGGCACGACCCTGGAGTTCCTCTCGCCGTTCCTGTTGAGAGGGCCTCCTCTTGAGATGCGACGGGAACGCCGGGAACTCTTTCCCGACGAAGCAGGGAAAGGATCCCTCATCTCGAGCTACGAGGCGGAAACGGGGCTCCTCTGGATGTGGGCGGGACCCTCGTGATTCCCCTCGAGTGGAGACGGCTAGGTCGGGGAACTTCTTGATTTGCACCAAGGGTGTGAAGGACCCTTTCGAAGTTCCAGAGGTGAGGTGTGATCAGCCTCGAGACGCCTCAGCGGAAATGGGCCTCATCTCGCCTGGAGGGGACAACCTCCTGGATTTTCTGAAGTTGCGGCAGGTCTTCTCGAGTTACGACGGGGACCTCAGGGACCCGCTCTGGTGGCCTCAGGAAAGGCCAGTCCCCATGCGAGTTGCTAGGGGACCTCTCGGGATTCCTCTCCCGTCCATGCCGGGGCCTCAGTCCTTGTGTGGAGTCGCGGCCGGAACCTGAGGATTCCTCTCCAGTGTTGCCATGGATCTTGGGGTGCTTCTGAGTCTCCCCAGGGGAGTCAGGCCTCGTCTCGAGTGGGGGCATGCACGTGCGCTTTCCTCCCGAGCTGCAGCAGTAGTGTCACGCTTCCTGTCACGTGGATCAAGGGATCTGTGGCTTTCCCTCGAGGCTGTCCCTCGAGGCTTTCCCACGAGGCTTTCCCACAGGGCTGTGCCACGTGCCACCTTGGTGTGAGTCGATCCTCGGCGTGAAAGACGAGCCGGTGAAGGGAAAAGAGGTTCCTCTGGAATGGACTGAGACATCTGGGGGACTCTTGGAATGGTGGCACGACCCTGGAGTTACTCTCGCCGTTCCTGTTGAGAGGGCCTCCTCTTGAGATGCGACGGGAAGGCCGGGAACTCTTTCCCGACGAAGCAGGGAAAGGATCCCTCATCTCGAGCTACGAGGCGGAAACGGGGCTCCTCTGGATGTGGGCGGGACCCTCGTGATTCCTCTCGAGTGGAGACGGGTATGTCGGGGAACTTCTTGATTTGCACCAAGGGTGTGAAGGAGCCTTTCGAAGTTCCAGAGGTGAGGTGTGATCAGCCTCGAGACGCCTCAGCGGAAATGGGCCTCATCTCGCCTGGAGGGGAGAACCTCCTGGATTTTCTCGAGTTGCGGCAGGTCTTCTCGAGTTACGACGGGGACCTCAGGGACCCGCTCTGGTGGCCTCAGGAAAGGCCAGTCCCCATGCGAGTTGCTAGGGGACCTCTCGGGATTCCTCTCCCGTCCATGCCGGGGCCTCAGTCCTTGTGTGGAGTCGGGGCCGGAACCTGAGGATTCCTCTCCAGTGTTGCCATGGATCTTGGGGTGCTTCTGAGTCTCCCCAGGGGAGTCAGGCCTCGTCTCGAGTGGGGACATGCACGTGCGCTTTCCTCCCGAGCTGCAGCAGTAGTGTCACGCTTCCTGTCACGTGGATCAAGGGATCTGTGGCTTTCCCTCGAGGCTGTCCCTCGAGGCTTTCCCACGAGGCTTTCCCACAGGGCTGTGCCACGTGCCACCTTGGTGTGAGTCGATACTCGGCGTGAAAGACGAGCCGGGGAAGGGAAAAGAGGTTCCTCTGGAATGGACTGAGACATCCGGGGGACTCTTGGAATGGTGGCACAACCCTGGAGTTCCTCTCGCCGTTCCTGTTGAGAGGGCCTCCTCTTGAGATGCGACGGGAAGGCCGGGAACTCTTTCACGACGAAGCAGGGAAAGGATCCCTCATCTCGAACTACGAGGCGGAAACGGGGCTCCTCTGGATGTGGGCGGGACCCTCGTGATTCCCCTCGAGTGGAGACGGCTAGGTCGGGGAACTTCTTGATTTGCACCAAGGGTGTGAAGGAGCCTTTTGAAGTTCCAGAGGTGAGGTGTGATCAGCCTCGAGACGCCTCAGCGGAAATGGGCCTCATCTCGCCTGGAGGAGAGAACCTCCTGGATTTTCTCGAGTTGTGGCAGGTCTTCTCGAGTTACAACGGGGACCTCAGGGACCCGCTCTGGTGGCCTCAGGAAAGGCCAGTCCCCATGCGAGTTGCTAGGGGACCTCTCGGGATTCCTCTCCCGTCCATGCCGGGGCCTCAGTCCTTGTGTGGAGTCGGGGCCGGAACCTGAGGATTCCTCTCCAGTGTTGCCATGGATCTTGGGGTGCTTCTGAGTCTCCCCAGGGGAGTCAGGCCTCGTCTCGTGTGGGGGCATGCAAGTGCGCTTTCCTCCCGAGCTGCAGCAGTAGTGTCACGCTTCCTGTCACGTGGATCAAGGGATCTGTGGCTTTCCCTCGAGGCTGTCCCTCGAGGCTTTACCACGAGGCTTTCCCACACGGCTGTGCCACGTGCCACCTTGGTGTGAGTCGATCCTCGGCGTGAAAGACGAGCCGGTGAAGGGAAAAGAGGTTCCTCTGGAATGGACTGAGACATCTGGGGGACTCTTGGAATGGTGGCACGACCCTGGAGTTCCTCTCGCCGTTCCTGTTGAGAGGGCCTCCTCTTGAGATGCGACGGGAACGCCGGGAACTCTTTCCCGACGAAGCAGGGAAAGGATCCCTCATCTCGAGCTACGAGGCGGAAACGGGGCTCCTCTGGATGTGGGCGGGACCCTCCTGATTCCTCTCGAGTGGAGACGGGTATGTCGGGGAACTTCTTGATTTGCACCAAGGGTGTGAAGGAGCCTTTCGAAGTTCCAGAGGTGAGGTGTGATCAGCCTCGAGACGCCTCAGCGGAAATGGGCCTCATCTCGCCTGGAGGGGAGAACCTCCTGGATTTTCTCGAGTTGCGGCAGGTCTTCTCGAGTTACGACGGGGACCTCAGGGACCCGCTCGGGTGGCCTCAGGAAAGGCCAGTCCCCATGCGAGTTGCTAGGGGACCTCTCGGGATTCCTCTCCCGTCCATGCCGGGGCCTCAGTCCTTGTGTGGAGTCGGGGCCGGAACCTGAGGATTCCTCTCCAGTGTTGCCATGGATCTTGGGGTGCTTCTGAGTCTCCCCAGGGGAGTCAGGCCTCGTCTCGTGTGGGGGCATGCACGTGCGCTTTCCTCCCGAGCTGCAGCAGTAGTGTCACGCTTCCTGTCACGTGGATCAAGGGATCTGTGGCTTTCCCTCGAGGCTGTCCCTCGAGGCTTTCCCACGAGGCTTTCCCACAGGGCTGTGCCACGTGCCACCTTGGTGTGAGTCGATCCTCGGCGTGAAAGACGAGCCGGTGAAGGGAAAAGAGGTTCCTCTGGAATGGACTGAGACATCTGGGGGACTCTTGGAATGGTGGCACGACCCTGGAGTTCCTCTCGCCGTTCCTGTTGAGAGGGCCTCCTCTTGAGATGCGACGGTAAGGCCGGGAACTCTTTCCCGACGAAGCAGGGAAAGGATCCCTCATCTCGAGCTACGAGGCGGAAACGGGGCTCCTCTGGATGTGGGCGGGACCCTCGTGATTCCCCTCGAGTGGAGACGGCTAGGTCGGGGAACTTCTTGATTTGCACCAAGGGTGTGAAGGACCCTTTCGAAGTTCCAGAGGTGAGGTGTGATCAGCCTCGAGACGCCTCAGCGGAAATGGGCCTCATCTCGCCTGGAGGGGAGAACCTCCTGGATTTTCTGAAGTTGCGGCAGGTCTTCTCGAGTTACGACGGGGACCTCAGGGACCCGCTCGGGTGGCCTCAGGAAAGGCCAGTCCCCATGCGAGTTGCTAGGGGACCTCTCGGGATTCCTCTCCCGTCCATGCCGGGGCCTCAGTCCTTGTGTGGAGTCGGGGCCGGAACCTGAGGATTCCTCTCCAGTGTTGCCATGGATCTTGGGGTGCTTCTGAGTCTCCCCAGGGGAGTCAGGCCTCGTCTCGAGTGGGGGCATGCACGTGCGCTTTCCTCCCGAGCTGCAGCAGTAGTGTCACGCTTCCTGTCACGTGGATCAAGGGATCTGTGGCTTTCCCTCGAGGCTGTCCCTCGAGGCTTTCCCACGAGGCTTTCCCACAGGGCTGTGCCACGTGCCACCTTGGTGTGAGTCGATCCTCGGCGTGAAAGACGAGCCGGTGAAGGGAAAAGAGGTTCCTCTGGAATGGACTGAGACATCTGGGGGACTCTTGGAATGGTGGCACGACCCTGGAGTTCCTCTCGCCGTTCCTGTTGAGAGGGCCTCCTCTTGAGATGCGACGGGAAGGCCGGGAACTCTTTCCCAACGAAGCAGGGAAAGGATCCCTCATCTCGAGCTACGAGGCGGAAACGGGGCTCCTCTGGATGTGGGCGGGACCCTCGTGATTCCTCTCGAGTGGAGACGGGTATGTCGGGGAACTTCTTGATTTGCACCAAGGGTGTGAAGGAGCCTTTCGAAGTTCCAGAGGTGAGGTGTGATCAGCCTCGAGACGCCTCAGCGGAAATGGGCCTCATCTCGCCTGGAGGGGAGAACCTGCTGGATTTTCTCGAGTTGCGGCAGGTCTTCTCGAGTTACGACGGGGACCTCAGGGACCCGCTCTGGTGGCCTCAGGAAAGGCCAGTCCCCATGAGAGTTGCTAGGGGACCTGTCGGGATTCCTCTCCCGTCCATACCGGGGCCTCAGTCCTTGTGTGGAGTCGGGGCCGGAACCTGAGGATTCCTCTCCAGTGTTGCCATGGATCTTGGGGTGCTTCTGAGTCTCCCCAGGGGAGTCAGGCCTCGTCTCGAGTGGGGGCATGCACGTGCGCTTTCCTCCCGAGCTGCAGCAGTAGTGTCACGCTTCCTGTCACGTGGATCAAGGGATCTGTGGCTTTCCCTCGAGGCTGTCCCTCGAGGCTTTCCCACGAGGCTTTCCCACAGTGCTGTGCCACGTGCCATCTTGGTGTGAGTCGATCCTCGGCGTGAAAGACGAGCCGGTGAAGGGAAAAGAGGTTCCTCTGGAATGGACTGAGACATCTGGGGGACTCTTGGAATGGTGGCACGACCCTGGGGTTCCTCTCGCCGTTCCTGTTGAGAGGGCCTCCTCTTGAGATGCGACGGGAACGCCGGGAACTCTTTCCCGACGAAGCAGAGAAAGGATCCCTCATCTCGAGCTACGAGGCGGAAACGGGGCTCCTCTGGATGTGGGCGGGACCCTCGTGATTCCCCTCGAGTGGAGACGGCTAGGTCGGGGAACTTCTTGATTTGCACCAAGGGTGTGAAGGACCCTTTCGAAGTTCCAGAGGTGAGGTGTGATCAGCCTCGAGACGCCTCAGCGGAAATGGGCCTCATCTCGCCTGGAGGGGAGAACCTCCTGGATTTTCTCGAGTTGCGGCAGGTGTTCTCGAGTTACGACGGGGACCTCAGGGACCCGCTCTGGTGGCCTCAGGAAAGGCCAGTCCCCATGCGAGTTGCTAGGGGACCTCTCGGGATTCCTCTCCCGTCCATGCCGGGGCCTCAGTCCTTGTGTGGAGTCGGGGCCGGAACCTGAGGATTCCTCTCCAGTGTTGCCATGGATCTTGGGGTGCTTCTGAGTCTCCCCAGGGGAGTCAGGCCTCGTCTCGTGTGGGAGCATGCACGTGCGCTTTCCTCCCGAGCTGCAGCAGTAGTGTCACGCTTCCTGTCACGTGGATCAAGGGATCTGTGGCTTTCCCTCGAGGCTGTCCCTCGAGGCTTTCCCACGAGGCTTTCCCACAGTGCTGTGCCACGTGCCATCTTGGTGTGAGTCGATCCTCGGCGTGAAAGACGAGCCGGTGAAGGGAAAAGAGGTTCCTCTGGAATGGACTGAGACATCTGGGGGACTCTTGGAATGGTGGCACGACCCTGGAGTTCCTCTCGCCGTTCCTGTTGAGAGGGCCTCCTCTTGAGATGCGACGGGAACGCCGGGAACTCTTTCCCGACGAAGCAGGGAAAGGATCCCTCATCTCGAGCTACGAGGCGGAAACGGGGCTCCTCTGGATGTGGGCGGGACCCTCGTGATTCCCCTCGAGTGGAGACGGCTAGGTCGGGGAACTTCTTGATTTGCACCAAGGGTGTGAAGGAGCCTTTCGAAGTTCCAGAGGTGAGGTGTGATCAGCCTCGAGACGCCTCAGCGGAAATGGGCCTCATCTCGCCTGGAGGGGAGAACCTCCTGGATTTTCTGAAGTTGCGGCAGGTCTTCTCGAGTTACGACGGGGACCTCAGGGACCCGCTCTGGTGGCCTCAGGAAAGGCCAGTCCCCATGCGAGTTGCTAGGGGACCTCTCGGGATTCCTCTCCCGTCCATGCCGGGGCCTCCGTCCTTGTGTGGAGTCGGGGCCGGAACCTGAGGATTCCTCTCCAGTTTTGCCATGGATCTTGGGGTGCTTCTGAGTCTCCCCAGGGGAGTCAGGCCGCGTCTCGAGTGGGGGCATGCACGTGCGCTTTCCTCCCGAGCTGCAGCAGTAGTGTCACGCTTCCTGTCACGTGGATCAAGGGATCTGTGGCTTTCCCTCGAGGCTGTCCCTCGAGGCTTTCCCACGAGGCTTTCCCACAGGGCTGTGCCACGTGCCACCTTGGTGTGAGTCGATCCTCGGCGTGAAAGACGAGCCGGTGAAGGGAAAAGAGGTTCCTCTGGAATGGACTGAGACATCTGGGGGACTCTTGGAATGGTGGCACGACCCTGGAGTTCCTCTTGCCGTTCCTGTTGAGAGGGCTTCCTCTTGAGATGCGACGGGAAGGCCGGGAACTCTTTCCCGACGAAGCAGGGAAAGGATCCCTCATCTCGAGCTACGAGGCGGAAACGGGGCTCCTCTGGATGTGGGCGGGACCCTCGTGATTCCTCTCGAGTGGAGACGGGTATGTCGGGGAACATCTTGATTTGCACCAAGGGTGTGAAGGAGCCTTTCGAAGTTCCAGAGGTGAGGTGTGATCAGCCTCGAGACGCCTCAGCGGAAATGGGCCTCATCTCGCCTGGAGGGGAGAACCTCCTGGATTTTCTCGAGTTGCGGCAGGTCTTCTCGAGTTACGACGGGGACCTCAGGGACCCGCTCTGGTGGCCTCAGGAAAGGCCAGTCCCCATGCGAGTTGCTAGGGGACCTCTCGGGATTCCTCTCCCGTCCATGCCGGGGCCTCAGTCCTTGTGTGGAGTCGGGGCCGGAACCTGAGGATTCCTCTCCAGTGTTGCCATGGATCTTGGGGTGCTTCTGAGTCTCCCCAGGGGAGTCAGGCCTCGTCTCGAGTGGGGACATGCACGTGCGCTTTCCTCCCGAGCTGCAGCAGTAGTGTCACGCTTCCTGTCACGTGGATCAAGGGATCTGTGGCTTTCCCTCGAGGCTGTCCCTCGAGGCTTTCCCACGAGGCTTTCCCACAGGGCTGTGCCACGTGCCACCTTGGTGTGAGTCGATCCTCGGCGTGAAAGACGAGCCGGGGAAGGGAAAAGAGGTTCCTCTGGAATGGACTGAGACATCCGGGGGACTCTTGGAATGGTGGCACAACCCTGGAGTTCCTCTCGCCGTTCCTGTTGAGAGGGCCTCCTCTTGAGATGCGACGGGAAGGCCGGGAACTCTTTCACGACGAAGCAGGGAAAGGATCCCTCATCTCGAACTACGAGGCGGAAACGGGGCTCCTCTGGATGTGGGCGGGACCCTCGTGATTCCCCTCAGGTGGAGACGGCTAGGTCGGGGAACTTCTTGATTTGCACCAAGGGTGTGAAGGAGCCTTTTGAAGTTCCAGAGGTGAGGTGTGATCAGCCTCGAGACGCCTCAGCGGAAATGGGCCTCATCTCGCCTGGAGGGGAGAACCTCCTGGATTTTCTCGAGTTGTGGCAGGTCTTCTCGAGTTACAACGGGGACCTCAGGGACCCGCTCTGGTGGCCTCAGGAAAGGCCAGTCCCCATGCGAGTTGCTAGGGGACTTCTCGGGATTCCTCTCCCGTCCATGCCGGGGCCTCAGTCCTTGTGTGGAGTCGGGGCCGGAACCTGAGGATTCCTCTCCAGTGTTGCCATGGATCTTGGGGTGCTTCTGAGTCTCCCCAGGGGAGTCAGGCCTCGTTTCGTGTGGGGGCATGCACGTGCGCTTTCCTCCCGAGCTGCAGCAGTAGTGTCACGCTTCGTGTCACGTGGATCAAGGGATCTGTGGCTTTCCCTCGAGGCTGTCCCTCGAGGCTTTCCCACGAGGCTTTCCCACAGGGCTGTGCCACGTGCCACCTTGGTGTGAGTCGATCCTCGGCGTGAAAGACGAGCCGGTGAAGGGAAAAGAGGTTCCTCTGGAATGGACTGAGACATCTGGGGGACTCTTGGAATGGTGGCACGACCCTGGAGTTCCTCTCGCCGTTCCTGTTGAGAGGGCCTCCTCTTGAGATGCGACGGTAAGGCCGGGAACTCTTTCCCGACGAAGCAGGGAAAGGATCCCTCATCTCGAGCTACGAGGCGGAAACGGGGCTCCTCTGGATGTGGGCGGGACCCTCCTGATTCCTCTCGAGTGGAGACGGGTATGTCGGGGAACTTCTTGATTTGCACCAAGGGTGTGAAGGAGCCTTTCGAAGTTCCAGAGGTGAGGTGTGATCAGCCTCGAGACGCCTCAGCGGAAATGGGCCTCATCTCGCCTGGAGGGGAGAACCTCCTGGATTTTCTCGAGTTGCGGCAGGTCTTCTCGAGTTACGACGGGGACCTCAGGGACCCGCTCTGGTGGCCTCAGGAAAGGCCAGTCCCCATGCGAGTTGCTAGGGGACCTCTCGGGATTCCTCTCCCGTCCATGCCGGGGCCTCAGTCCTTGTGTGGAGTCGGGGCCGGAACCTGAGGATTCCTCTCCAGTGTTGCCATGGATCTTGGGGTGCTTCTGAGTCTCCCCAGGGGAGTCAGGCCTCGTCTCGAGTTGGGGCATGCACGTGCGCTTTCCTCCCGAGCTGCAGCAGTAGTGTCACGCTTCCTGTCACGTGGATCAAGGGATCTGTGGCTTTCCCTCGAGGCTGTCCCTCGAGGCTTTCCCACGAGGCTTTCCCACAGGGCTGTGCCACGTGCCACCTTGGTGTGAGTCGATCCTCGGCGTGAAAGACGAGCCGGGGAAGGGAAAAGAGGTTCCTCTGGAATGGACTGAGACATCCGGGGGACTCTTGGAATGGTGGCACAACCCTGGAGTTCCTCTCGCCGTTCCTGTTGAGAGGGCCTCCTCTTGAGATGCGACGGGAAGGCCGGGAACTCTTTCACGACGAAGCAGGGAAAGGATCCCTCATCTCGAACTACGAGGCGGAAACGGGGCTCCTCTGGATGTGGGCGGGACCCTCGTGATTCCCCTCGAGTGGAGACGGCTAGGTCGGGGAACTTCTTGATTTGCACCAAGGGTGTGAAGGAGCCTTTTGAAGTTCCAGAGGTGAGGTGTGATCAGCCTCGAGACGCCTCAGCGGAAATGGGCCTCATCTCGCCTGAAGGAGAGAACCTCCTGGATTTTCTCGAGTTGTGGCAGGTCTTCTCGAGTTACAACGGGGACCTCAGGGACCCGCTCTGGTGGCCTCAGGAAAGGCCAGTCCCCATGCGAGTTGCTAGGGGACCTCTCGGGATTCCTCTCCCGTCCATGCCGGGGCCTCAGTCCTTGTGTGGAGTCGGGGCCGGAACCTGAGGATTCCTCTCCAGTGTTGCCATGGATCTTGGGGTGCTTCTGAGTCTCCCCAGGGGAGTCAGGCCTCGTCTCGAGTGGGGGCATGCACGTGCGCTTTCCTCCCGAGCTGCAGCAGTAGTGTCACGCTTCCTGTCACGTGGATCAAGGGATCTGTGGCTTTCCCTCGAGGCTGTCCCTCGAGGCTTTCCCACGAGGCTTTCCCACAGGGCTGTGCCACGTGCCACCTTGGTGTGAGTCGATCCTCGGCGTGAAAGACGAGCCGGTGAAGGGAAAAGAGGTTCCTCTGGAATGGACTGAGACATCTGGGGGACTCTTGGAATGGTGGCACGACCCTGGAGTTCCTCTCGCCGTTCCTGTTGAGAGGGCCTCCTCTTGAGATGCGACGGTAAGGCCGGGAACTCTTTCCCGACGAAGCAGGGAAAGGATCCCTCATCTCGAGCTACGAGGCGGAAACGGGGCTCCTCTGGATGTGGGCGGGACCCTCCTGATTCCTCTCGAGTGGAGACGGGTATGTCGGGGAACTTCTTGATTTGCACCAAGGGTGTGAAGGAGCCTTTCGAAGTTCCAGCGGTGAGGTGTGATCAGCCTCGAGACGCCTCAGCGGAAATGGGCCTCATCTCGCCTGGAGGGGAGAACCTCCTGGATTTTCTCGAGTTGCGGCAGTTCTTCTCGAGTTACGACGGGGACCTCAGGGAGCCGCTCTGGTGGCCTCAGGAAAGGCCAGTCCCCATGCGAGTTGCTAGGGGACCTCTCGGGATTCCTCTCCCGTCCATGCCGGGGCCTCAGTCCTTGTGTGGAGTCGGGGCCGGAACCTGAGGATTCCTCTCCAGTGTTGCCATGGATCTTGGGGTGCTTCTGAGTCTCCCCAGGGGAGTCAGGCCTCGTCTCGAGTGGGGGCATGCACGTGCGCTTTCCTCCCGAGCTGCAGCAGTAGTGTCACGCTTCCTGTCACGTGGATCAAGGGATCTGTGGCTTTCCCTCGAGGCTGTCCCTCGAGGCTTTCCCACGAGGCTTTCCCACAGGGCTGTGCCACGTGCCACCTTGGTGTGAGTCGATCCTCGGTGTGAAAGACGAGCCGGTGAAGGGAAAAGAGGTTCCTCTGGAATGGACTGAGACATCTGGGGGACTCTTGGAATGGTGGCACGACCCTGGAGTTCCTCTCGCCGTTCCTGTTGAGAGGGCCTCCTCTTGAGATGCGACGGGAACGCCGGGAACTCTTTCCCGACGAAGCAGGGAAAGGATCCCTCATCTCGAGCTACGAGGCGGAAACGGGGCTCCTCTGGATGTGGGCGGGACCCTCGTGATTCCTCTCCAGTGGAGATGGGTATGTCGGGGAACTTCTTGATTTGCACCAAGGGTGTGAAGGACCCTTTCGAAGTTCCAGAGGTGAGGTGTGATCAGCCTCGAGACACCTCAGCGGAAATGGGCCTCATCTCGCCTGGAGGGGAGAACCTCCTGGATTTTCTAGAGTTGTGCCAGGTCTTCTCGAGTTACAACGCGGACCTCAGGGACCCGCTCTGGTGGCCTCAGGAAAGGCCAGTCCCCATGCGAGTTGCTAGGGGACCTCTCGGGATTCCTCTCCCGTCCATGCCGGGGCCTCAGTCCTTGTGTGGAGTCGGGGCCGGAACCTGAGGATTCCTCTCCAGTGTTGCCATGGATCTTGGGGTGCTTCTGAGTCTCCCCAGGGGAGTCAGGCCTCGTCTCGAGTGGGGGCATGCACGTGTGCTTTCCTCCCGAGCTGCAGCAGTAGTGTCACGCTTCCTGTCACGTGGATCAAAGGATCTGTGGCTTTCCCTCGAGGCTGTCCCTCGAAGCTTTCCCACGAGGCTTTCCCACAGGGCTGTGCCACGTGCCACCTTGGTGTGTGTCGATCCTCGGCGTGAAAGACGAGCCGGTGAAGGGAAAAGAGGTTCCTCTGGAATGGACTGAGACATCTGGGGGACTCTTGGAATGGTGGCACGACACTGGAGTTCCTCTCGCCGTTCCTGTTGAGAGGGCCTCCTCTTGAGATGCGACGGGAAGGCCGGGAACTCTTTCCCGACGAAGCAGGGAAAGGATCCCTCATCTCGAGCTACGAGGCGGAAACGGGGCTCCTCTTGATGTGGGCGGGACCCTCGTGATTCCTCTCGAGTGGAGACGGCTAGGTCGGGGAACTTCTTGATTTGCACCAAGGGTGGGAAGGAGCCTTTCGAAGTTCCAGAGGTGAGGTGTGATCAGCCTCGAGACGCCTCAGCGGAAATGGGCCTCATCTCGCCTGGAGGGGAGAACCTCCTGGATTTTCTCGAGTTGCGGCAGGTCTTCTCGAGTTAAGACGGGGACCTCAGGGACCCGCTCTGGTGGCCTCAGGAAAGGCCAGTCCCCATGCGAGTTGCTAGGGGACCTCTCGGGATTCCTCTCCCGACCATGCCGGGGCCTCAGTCCTTGTGTGGAATCGGGGCCGGAACCTGAGGATTCCTCTCCAGTGTTGCCATGGATCTTGGGGTGCTTCTGAGTCTCCCCATGGGAGTCAGGCCTCGTCTCGAGTGGGGGCATGCACGTGCGCTTTCCTCCCGAGCTGCAGCAGTAGTGTCACGCTTCCTGTCACGTGGATCAAGGGATCTGTGGCTTTCCCTCGAGGCTGTCCCTCGAGGCTTTCCCACGAGGCTTTCCCACAGGGCTGTGCCACGTGCCACCTTGGTGTGAGTCGATCCTCGGCGTGAAAGACGAGCCGGTGAAGGGAAAAGAGGTTCCTCTGGAATGGACTGAGACATCTGGGGGACTCTTGGAATGGTGGCACGACCCTGGAGTTCCTCTCGCCGTTCCTGTTGAGAGGGCCTCCTCTTGAGATGCGACGGTAAGGCCGGGAACTCTTTCCCGACGAAGCAGGGAAAGGATCCCTCATCTCGAGCTACGAGGCGGAAACGGGGCTCCTCTGGATGTGGGCGGGACCCTCCTGATTCCTCTCGAGTGGAGACGGGTATGTCGGGGAACTTCTTGATTTGCACCAAGGGTGTGAAGGAGCCTTTCGAAGTTCCAGAGGTGAGGTGTGATCAGCCTCGAGACGCCTCAGCGGAAATGGGCCTCATCTCGCCTGGAGGGGAGAACCTCCTGGATTTTCTCGAGTTGCGGCAGGTCTTCTCGAGTTACGACGGGGACCTCAGGGACCCGCTCTGGTGGCCTCAGGAAAGGCCAGTCCCCATGCGAGTTGCTAGGGGACCTCTCGGGATTCCTCTCCCGTCCATGCCGGGGCCTCAGTCCTTGTGTGGAGTCGGGGCCGGAACCTGAGGATTCCTCTCCAGTGTTGCCATGGATCTTGGGGTGCTTCTGAGTCTCCCCAGGGGAGTCAGGCCTCGTCTCGAGTTGGGGCATGCACGTGCGCTTTCCTCCCGAGCTGCAGCAGTAGTGTCACGCTTCCTGTCACGTGGATCAAGGGATCTGTGGCTTTCCCTCGAGGCTGTCCCTCGAGGCTTTCCCACGAGGCTTTCCCACAGGGCTGTGCCACGTGCCACCTTGGTGTGAGTCGATCCTCGGCGTGAAAGACGAGCCGGGGAAGGGAAAAGAGGTTCCTCTGGAATGGACTGAGACATCCGGGGGACTCTTGGAATGGTGGCACAACCCTGGAGTTCCTCTCGCCGTTCCTGTTGAGAGGGCCTCCTCTTGAGATGCGACGGGAAGGCCGGGAACTCTTTCACGACGAAGCAGGGAAAGGATCCCTCATCTCGAACTACGAGGCGGAAACGGGGCTCCTCTGGATGTGGGCGGGACCCTCGTGATTCCCCTCGAGTGGAGACGGCTAGGTCGGGGAACTTCTTGATTTGCACCAAGGGTGTGAAGGAGCCTTTTGAAGTTCCAGAGGTGAGGTGTGATCAGCCTCGAGACGCCTCAGCGGAAATGGGCCTCATCTCGCCTGAAGGAGAGAACCTCCTGGATTTTCTCGAGTTGTGGCAGGTCTTCTCGAGTTACAACGGGGACCTCAGGGACCCGCTCTGGTGGCCTCAGGAAAGGCCAGTCCCCATGAGAGTTGCTAGGGGACCTCTCGGGATTCCTCTCCCGTCCATGCCGGGGCCTCAGTCCTTGTGTGGAGTCGGGGCCGGAACCTGAGGATTCCTCTCCAGTGTTGCCATGGATCTTGGGGTGCTTCTGAGTCTCCCCAGGGGAGTCAGGCCTCGTCTCGAGTGGGGGCATGCACGTGCGCTTTCCTCCCGAGCTGCAGCAGTAGTGTCACGCTTCCTGTCACGTGGATCAAGGGATCTGTGGCTTTCCCTCGAGGCTGTCCCTCGAGGCTTTCCCACGAGGCTTTCCCACAGGGCTGTGCCACGTGCCACCTTGGTGTGAGTCGATCCTCGGCGTGAAAGACGAGCCGGTGAAGGGAAAAGAGGTTCCTCTGGAATGGACTGAGACATCTGGGGGACTCTTGGAATGGTGGCACGACCCTGGAGTTCCTCTCGCCGTTCCTGTTGAGAGGGCCTCCTCTTGAGATGCGACGGTAAGGCCGGGAACTCTTTCCCGACGAAGCAGGGAAAGGATCCCTCATCTCGAGCTACGAGGCGGAAACGGGGCTCCTCTGGATGTGGGCGGGACCCTCCTGATTCCTCTCGAGTGGAGACGGGTATGTCGGGGAACTTCTTGATTTGCACCAAGGGTGTGAAGGAGCCTTTCGAAGTTCCAGCGGTGAGGTGTGATCAGCCTCGAGACGCCTCAGCGGAAATGGGCCTCATCTCGCCTGGAGGGGAGAACCTCCTGGATTTTCTCGAGTTGCGGCAGTTCTTCTCGAGTTACGACGGGGACCTCAGGGAGCCGCTCTGGTGGCCTCAGGAAAGGCCAGTCCCCATGCGAGTTGCTAGGGGACCTCTCGGGATTCCTCTCCCGTCCATGCCGGGGCCTCAGTCCTTGTGTGGAGTCGGGGCCGGAACCTGAGGATTCCTCTCCAGTGTTGCCATGGATCTTGGGGTGCTTCTGAGTCTCCCCAGGGGAGTCAGGCCTCGTCTCGAGTGGGGGCATGCACGTGCGCTTTCCTCCCGAGCTGCAGCAGTAGTGTCACGCTTCCTGTCACGTGGATCAAGGGATCTGTGGCTTTCCCTCGAGGCTGTCCCTCGAGGCTTTCCCACGAGGCTTTCCCACAGGGCTGTGCCACGTGCCACCTTGGTGTGAGTCGATCCTCGGTGTGAAAGACGAGCCGGTGAAGGGAAAAGAGGTTCCTCTGGAATGGACTGAGACATCTGGGGGACTCTTGGAATGGTGGCACGACCCTGGAGTTCCTCTCGCCGTTCCTGTTGAGAGGGCCTCCTCTTGAGATGCGACGGGAACGCCGGGAACTCTTTCCCGACGAAGCAGGGAAAGGATCCCTCATCTCGAGCTACGAGGCGGAAACGGGGCTCCTCTGGATGTGGGCGGGACCCTCGTGATTCCTCTCCAGTGGAGATGGGTATGTCGGGGAACTTCTTGATTTGCACCAAGGGTGTGAAGGACCCTTTCGAAGTTCCAGAGGTGAGGTGTGATCAGCCTCGAGACACCTCAGCGGAAATGGGCCTCATCTCGCCTGGAGGGGAGAACCTCCTGGATTTTCTAGAGTTGTGCCAGGTCTTCTCGAGTTACAACGCGGACCTCAGGGACCCGCTCTGGTGGCCTCAGGAAAGGCCAGTCCCCATGCGAGTTGCTAGGGGACCTCTCGGGATTCCTCTCCCGTCCATGCCGGGGCCTCAGTCCTTGTGTGGAGTCGGGGCCGGAACCTGAGGATTCCTCTCCAGTGTTGCCATGGATCTTGGGGTGCTTCTGAGTCTCCCCAGGGGAGTCAGGCCTCGTCTCGAGTGGGGGCATGCACGTGTGCTTTCCTCCCGAGCTGCAGCAGTAGTGTCACGCTTCCTGTCACGTGGATCAAAGGATCTGTGGCTTTCCCTCGAGGCTGTCCCTCGAGGCTTTCCCACGAGGCTTTCCCACAGGGCTGTGCCACGTGCCACCTTGGTGTGTGTCGATCCTCGGCGTGAAAGACGAGCCGGTGAAGGGAAAAGAGGTTCCTCTGGAATGGACTGAGACATCTGGGGGACTCTTGGAATGGTGGCACGACACTGGAGTTCCTCTCGCCGTTCCTGTTGAGAGGGCCTCCTCTTGAGATGCGACGGGAAGGCCGGGAACTCTTTCCCGACGAAGCAGGGAAAGGATCCCTCATCTCGAGCTACGAGGCGGAAACGGGGCTCCTCTTGATGTGGGCGGGACCCTCGTGATTCCTCTCGAGTGGAGACGGCTAGGTCGGGGAACTTCTTGATTTGCACCAAGGGTGGGAAGGAGCCTTTCGAAGTTCCAGAGGTGAGGTGTGATCAGCCTCGAGACGCCTCAGCGGAAATGGGCCTCATCTCGCCTGGAGGGGAGAACCTCCTGGATTTTCTCGAGTTGCGGCAGGTCTTCTCGAGTTAAGACGGGGACCTCAGGGACCCGCTCTGGTGGCCTCAGGAAAGGCCAGTCCCCATGCGAGTTGCTAGGGGACCTCTCGGGATTCCTCTCCCGTCCATGCCGGGGCCTCAGTCCTTGTGTGGAATCGGGGCCGGAACCTGAGGATTCCTCTCCAGTGTTGCCATGGATCTTGGGGTGCTTCTGAGTCTCCCCATGGGAGTCAGGCCTCGTCTCGAGTGGGGGCATGCACGTGCGCTTTCCTCCCGAGCTGCAGCAGTAGTGTCACGCTTCCTGTCACGTGGATCAAGGGATCTGTGGCTTTCCCTCGAGGCTGTCCCTCGAGGCTTTCCCACGAGGCTTTCCCACAGGGCTGTGCCACGTGCCACCTTGGTGTGAGTCGATCCTCGGCGTGAAAGACGAGCCGGTGAAGGGAAAAGTGGTTTCTCTGGAATGGACTGAGACATCTGGGGGACTCTTGGAATGGTGACACGACCCTGGAGTTCCTCTCGCCGTTCCTGTTGAGAGGGCCTCCTCTTGAGATGCGACGGGAAGGCCGGGAACTCTTTCCCAACGAAGCAGGGAAAGGATCCCTCATCTCGAGCTACGAGGCGGAAACGGGGCTCCTCTGGATGTGGGCGGGACCCTCGTGATTCCTCTCGAGTGGAGACGGCTAGGTCGGGGAACTTCTTGATTTGCACCAAGGGTGTGAAGGGGCCTTTCGAAGTTCCAGAGGTGAGGTGTGATCAGCCTCGAGACGCCTCAGCGGAAATGGGCCTCATCTCGCCTGGAGGGGAGAACCTCCTGGATTTTCTCGAGTTGTGGCAGGTCTTCTCGAGTTACGACGGGGACCTCAGGGACCCGCTCTGGTGGCCTCAGGAAAGGCCAGGCCCCATGCGAGTTGCTAGGGGACCTCTCGGGATTCCTCTCCCGTCCATGCCGGGGCCTCAGTCCTTGTGTGGAGTCGGAGCCGGAACCTGAGGATTCCTCTCCAGTGTTGCCATGGATCTTGGGGTGCTTCTGAGTCTCCCCAGGGGAGTCAGGCCTCGTCTCGAGTGGGGGCATGCACGTGCGCTTTCCTCCCGAGCTGCAGCAGTAGTGTCACGCTTCCTGTCACGTGGATCAAGGGATCTGTGGCTTTCCCTCGAGGCTGTCCCTCGAGGCTTTCCCACGAGGCTTTCCCACAGGGCTGTGCCACGTGCCACCTTGGTGTGAGTCGATCCAAGGCATGAAAGACGAGCCGGTGAAGGGAAAAGAGGTTCCTCTGGAATGGACTGAGACATCTGGGGGACTCTTGGAATGGTGGCACGACCCTGGAGTTCCTCTCGCCCTTCCTGTTGAGAGGGCCTCCTCTTGAGATGCGACGGGAAGGCCGGGAACTCTTTCCCGACGAAGCAGAGAAAGGATCCCTCATCTCGAGCTACGAGGCTTTAACGGGGCTACTCTGGATGTGGGCGAGACTCTCGTGATTCCTCTCGAGTGGAGACGGCTACGTCGGGGAACTTCTTGATTTGCACCAAGGGTGTGAAGGACCCTTTCGAAGTTCCAGAGGTGAGGTGTGATCAGCCTCGAGACACCTCAGCGGAAATGGGCCTCATCTCGCCTGGAGGGGAGAACCTCCTGGATTTTCTCGAGTTGTGGCAGGTCTTATCGAGTTACAACGCCGACCTCAGGGACCCGCTCTGGTGGCCTCAGGAAAGGCCAGTCCCCATGCGAGTTGCTAGGGGACCTCTCGGGATTCCTCTCCCGTCCATGCCGGGGCCTCAGTCCTTGTGTGGAGTCGGGGCCGGAACCTGAGGATTCCTCTCCAGTGTTGCCATGGATCTTGGGGTGCTTCTGAGTCTCCCCAGGGGAGTCAGGCCTCGTCTCGAGTGGGGGCATGCACGTGTGCTTTCCTCCCGAGCTGCAGCAGTAGTGTCACGCTTCCTGTCACGTGGATCAAAGGATCTGTGGCTTTCCCTCGAGGCTGTCCCTCGAGGCTTTCACACGAGGCTTTCCCACAGGGCTGTGCCACGTGCCACCTTGGTGTGTGTCGATCCTCGGCGTGAAAGACGAGCCGGTGAAGGGAAAAGAGGTTCCTCTGGAATGGACTGAGACATCTGGGGGACTCTTGGAATGGTGGCACGACACTGGAGTTCCTCTCGCCGTTCCTGTTGAGAGGGCCTCCTCTTGAGATGCGACGGGAAGGCCGGGAACTCTTTCCCGACGAAGCAGGGAAAGGATCCCTCATCTCGAGCTACGAGGCGGAAACGGGGCTCCTCTGGATGTGGGCGGGACCCTCGTGATTCCTCTCGAGTGGAGACGGCTAGGTCGGGGAACTTCTTGATTTGCACCAAGGGTGTGAAGGAGCCTTTCGAAGTTCCAGAGGTGAGATGTGATCAGCCTCGAGACGCCTCAGCGGAAATGGGCCTCATCTCGCCTGGAGGGGAGAACCTCCTGGATTTTCTCGAGTTGCGGCAGGTCTTCTCGAGTTAAGACGGGGACCTCAGGGACCCGCTCTGGTGGCCTCAGGAAAGGCCAGTCCCCATGCGAGTTGCTAGGGGACCTCTCGGGATTCCTCTCCCGTCCATGCCGGGGCCTCAGTCCTTGTGTGGAATCGGGGCCGGAACCTGAGGATTCCTCTCCAGTGTTGCCATGGATCTTGGGGTGCTTCTGAGTCTCCCCATGGGTGTCAGGCCTCGTCTCGAGTGGGGGCATGCACGTGCGCTTTCCTCCCGAGCTGCAGCAGTAGTGTCACGCTTCCTGTCACGTGGATCAAGGGATCTGTGGCTTTCCCTCGAGGCTGTCCCTCGAGGCTTTCCCACGAGGCTTTCCCACAGGGCTGTGCCACGTGCCACCTTGGTGTGAGTCGATCCTCGGCGTGAAAGACGAGCCGGTGAAGGGAAAAGTGGTTTCTCTGGAATGGACTGAGACATCTGGGGGACTCTTGGAATGGTGACACGACCCTGGAGTTCCTCTCGCCGTTCCTGTTGAGAGGGCCTCCTCTTGAGATGCGATGGGAAGGCCGGGAACTCTTTCCCGACGAAGCAGGGAAAGGATCCCTCATCTCGAGCTACGAGGCGGAAACGGGGCTCCTCTGGATGTGGGCGGGACCCTCGTGATTCCTCTCGAGTGGAGACGGCTAGGTCGGGGAACTTCTTGATTTGCACCAAGGGTGTGAAGGGGCCTTTCGAAGTTCCAGAGGTGAGGTGTGATCAGCCTCGAGACGCCTCAGCGGAAATGGGCCTCATCTCGCCTGGAGGGGAGAACCTCCTGGATTTTCTCGAGTTGCGGCAGGTCTTCTCGAGTTACGACGGGGACCTCAGGGACCCGCTCTGGTGGCCTCAGGAAAGGCCAGGCCCCATGCGAGTTGCTAGGGGACCTCTCGGGATTCCTCTCCCGTCCATGCCGGGGCCTCAGTCCTTGTGTGGAGTCGGAGCCGGAACCTGAGGATTCCTCTCCAGTGTTGCCATGGATCTTGGGGTGCTTCTGAGTCTCCCCAGGGGAGTCAGGCCTCGTCTCGAGTGGGGGCATGCACGTGCGCTTTCCTCCCGAGCTGCAGCAGTAGTGTCACGCTTCCTGTCACGTGGATCAAGGGATCTGTGGCTTTCCCTCGAGGCTGTCCCTCGAGGCTTTCCCACGAGGCTTTCCCACAGGGCTGTGCCACGTGCCACCTTGGTGTGAGTCGATCCAAGGCGTGAAAGACGAGCCGGTGAAGGGAAAAGAGGTTCCTCTGGAATGGACTGAGACATCTGGGGGACTCTTGGAATGGTGGCACGACCCTGGAGTTCCTCTCGCCCTTCCTGTTGAGAGGGCCTCCTCTTGAGATGCGACGGGAAGGCCGGGAACTCTTTCCCGACGAAGCAGAGAAAGGATCCCTCATCTCGAGCTACGAGGCGGTAACGGGGCTCCTCTGGATGTGGGCGAGACTCTCGTGATTCCTCTCGAGTGGAGACGGCTAGGTCGGGGAACTTCTTGATTTGTACCAAGGGTGTGAAGGACCCTTTCGAAGTTCCAGAGGTGAGGTGTGATCAGCCTCGAGACGCCTCAGCCGAAATGGGCCTCATCTCGCCTGGAGGGGAGAACCTCCTGGATTTTCTCGAGTTGTGGCAGGTCTTCTCGAGTTACGACGGGGACCTCAGGGACCCGCTATGGTGGCCTCAGGAAAGGCCAGTCCCCATGCGAGTTGCTAGGGGACCTCTCGGGATTCCTCTCCCGTTCATGCCGGGGCCTCAGTCCTTGTGTGGAATCGGGGCCGGAACCTGAGGATTCCTCTCCAGTGTTGCCATGGATCTTGCGGTGCTTCTGAGTCTCCCCAGGGGAGTCAGGCCTCGTCTCGAGTGGGGGCATGCACGTGCGCTTTCCTCCCGAGCTGCAGCAGTAGTGTCACGCTTCCTGTCACGTGGATCAAGGGATCTGTGGCTTTCCCTCGAGGCTGTCCCTCGAGGCTTTCCCACGAGGCTTTCCCACAGGGCTGTGCCACGTGCCACCTTGGTGTGAGTCGATCCTCGGCGTGAAAGACGAGCCGCTGAAGGGAAAAGTGGTTCCTCTGGAATGGACTGAGACATCTGGGGGACTCTTGGAATGGTGGCACGACCCTGGAGTTCCTCTCGCCGTTTCTGTTGAGAGGGCCTCCTCTTGAGATGCAACGGGAAGGCCGGGAACTCTTTCCCGACGAAGCAGGGAAAGGATCCCTCATCTCGAGCTACGAGGCGGAAACGGGGCTCCTCTGGATGTGGGCGGGACCCTCGTGATTCCTCTCGAGTGGAGACGGCTAGGTCGGGGAACTTCTTGATTTGCACCAAGGGTGTGAAGGAGCCTTTCGAAGTTCCAGAGGTGAGGTGTGATCAGCCTCGAGACACCTCAGCGGAAATGGGCCTCATCTCGCCTGGAGGGGAGAACCTCCTGGATTTTCTCGAGTTGCGGCAGGTCTTCTCGAGTTATGACGGGGACCTCAGGGACCCACTCTGGTGGCCTCAGGAAAGGCCAGTCCCCATGCGAGTTGCCAGGGGACCTCTCGGGATTCCTCTCCCGTCCATGCCGGGGCCTCAGTCCTTGTGTGGAGTTGGGGCCGGAACCTGAGGATTCCTCTCCAGTGTTGCCATGGATCTTGGGGTGCTTCTGAGTCTCCCCAGGGGAGTCAGGCCTCGTCTCGAGTGGGGGCATGCACGGGCGCTTTCCTCCCGAGCTGCAGCAGTAGTGTCACGCTTCCTGTCCCGTGGATCAAGGGATCTGTGGCTTTCCCTCGAGGCTGTCCCTCGAGGCTTTCCCACGAGGCTTTCCCACAGGGCTGTGCCACGGGCCACCTTGGTGTGAGTCGATCCTCGGCGTGAAAGACGAGCCGGTGAAGGGAATAGAGGTTCCTCTGGAATGGACTGAGACATCTGGGGGACTCTTGGAATGGTGGCACGACCCTGGAGTTCCTCTCGACTTTCCTGTTGAGAGGGCCTCCTCTTGAGATGCGACGGGAAGGCCGGGAACTCTTTCCCGACGAAGCAGGGAAAGGATCCCTCATCTCGAGCTACGAGGCGGAAACGGGGCTCCTCTGGATGTGGGCGGGACCCTCGTGATTCCTCTCGAGTGGAGACGGCTATGTCGGGGAACTTCTTGATTTGCACCAAGGGTGTGAAGGACCCTTTCGAAGTTCCAGAGGTGAGGTGTGATCAGCCTCGAGACGCCTCAGCGGAAATGGGCCTCATCTCGCCTGGAGGGGAGAACCTCCTGGATTTTCTCGAGTTGCGGCAGGTCTTCTCGAGTTACGACGGGGACCTCAGGGACCCGCTCTGGTGGCCTCAGGAAAGGCCAGTCCCCATGCGAGTTGCTAGGGGACCTCTCGGGATTCCTCTCCCGTCCATGCCGGGGCCTCAGTCCTTGTGTGGAGTCGGAGCCGGAACCTGAGGATTCCTCTCCAGTGTTGCCATGGATTTTTGGGTGCTTCTGAGTCTCCCCAGGGGAGTCAGGCCACGTCTCGAGTGGGGGCATGCACGTGCGCTTTCCTCCCGAGCTGCAGCAGTCGTGTCACGCTTCCTGTCACGTGGATCAAGGGATCTGTGGCTTTCCCTCGAGGCTGTCCCTCGAGGCTTTCCCATGAGGCTTTCCCACAGGGCTGTGCCACCTGCCACCTTGGTGTGAGTCGATCCTAGGCGTGAAAGACGAGCCGGTGAAGGGAAAAGAGGTTCCTCTGGAATGGACTGAGACATCTGGGGGACTCTTGGAATGGTGGCACGACACTGGAGTTCCTCTCGCCGTTCCTGTTGAGAGGGCCTCCTCTTGAGATGCGACGGGAAGGCCGGGAACTCTTTCCCGACGAAGCAGGGAAAGGATCCCTCATCTCGAGCTACGAGGCGGGTAACGGGGCTCCTCTGGATGTGGGCGGGACTCTCGTGATTCCTCTCGAGTGGAGACGGGTATGTCGGGGAACTTCTTGATTTGTACCAAGGGTGTGAAGGACCCTTTCGAAGTTCCAGAGGTGAGGTGTGATCAGCCTCGAGACGCCTCAGCCGAAATGGGCCTCATCTCGCCTGGAGGGGAGAACCTCCTGGATTTTCTCGAGTTGTGGCAGGTCTTCTCGAGTTACGACGGGGACCTCAGGGACCCGCTATGGTGGCCTCAGGAAAGGCCAGTCCCCATGCGAGTTGCTAGGGGACCTCTCGGGATTCCTCTCCCGTCCATGCCGGGGCCTCAGTCCTTGTGTGGAGTCGGGGCCGGAACCTGAGGATTCCTCTCCAGTGTTGCCATGGATCTTGGGGTGCTTCTGAGTCTCCCCAGGGGAGTCAGGCCACGTCTCGAGTGGGGGCATGCACGTGCGCTTTCCTCCCGAGCTGCAGCAGTAGTGTCACGCTTCCTGTCACGTGGATCAAGGGATCTGTGGCTTTCCCTCGAGGCTGTCCCTCGAGGCTTTCCCACGAGGCTTTCCCACAGGGCTGTGCCACGTGCCACCTTGGTGTGAGTCGATCCTCGGCGTGAAAGACGAGCCGGTGAAGGGAAAAGAGGTTCCTCTGGAATGGACTGAGACATCTGGGGGACTCTTGGAATGGTGGCACGACCCTGGAGTTCCTCTCGCCGTTCCTGTTGAGAGGGCCTCCTCTTGAGATGCGACGGGAAGGCCGGGAACTCTTTCCCGACGAAGCAGGGAAAGGATCCCTCATCTCGAGCTACGAGGCGGAAACGGGGCTCCTCTGGATGTGGGCGGGACCCTCCTGATTCCTCTCGAGTGGAGACGGGTATGTCGGGGAACTTCTTGATTTGCACCAAGGGTGTGAAGGAGCCTTTCGAAGTTCCAGAGGTGATGTGTGATCAGCCTCGAGACGCCTCAGCGGAAATGGGCCTCATCTCGCCTGGAGGGGAGAACCTCCTGGATTTTCTCGAGTTGTGGCAGGTCTTCTCGAGTTACGACGGGGACCTCAGGGACCCGCTCTGGTGGCCTCAGGAAAGGCCAGTCCCCATGCGAGTTGCTAGGGGACCTCTCGGGATTCCTCTCCCGTCCATGCCGGGGCCTCAGTCCGTGTGTGGAGTCGGGGCCGGAACCTGAGGATTCCTCTCCAGTGTTGCCATGGATCTTGGGGTGCTTCTGAGTCTCCCCAGGGGAGTCAGGCCTCGTCTCGAGTGGGGGCATGCACGTGTGCTTTCCTCCCGAGCTGCAGCAGTAGTGTCACGCTTCCTGTCACGTGGATCAAGGGATCTGTGGCTTTCCCTCGAGGCTGTCCCTCGAGGCTTTCCCACGAGGCTTTCCCACAGGGCTGTGCCACGTGCCACCTTGGTGTGAGTCGATCCTCGGCGTGAAAGACGAGCCGGTGAAGGGAAAAGAGGTTCCTCTGGAATGGACTGAGACATCTGGGGGACTCTTGGAATGGTGGCACGACCCTGGAGTTCCTCTCGCCGTTCCTGTTGAGAGGGCCTCCTCTTGAGATGCGACGGGAACGCCGGGAACTCTTTCCCGACGAAGCAGGGAAAGGATCCCTCATCTCGAGCTACGAGGCGGAAACGGGGCTCCTCTGGATGTGGGCAGGACCCTCGTGATTCCTCTCGAGTTGAGACGGCTAGGTCGGGGAACTTCTTGATTTGCACCAAGGGTGTGAAGGACCCTTTCGAATTTCCAGAGGTGAGGTGTGATCAGCCTCGAGACACCTCAGCGGAAATGGGCCTCATCTCGCCTGGAGGGGAGAACCTCCTGGATTTTCTCGAGTTGCGGCAGGTCTTCTCGAGTTATGACGGGGACCTCAGGGACCCACTCTGGTGGCCTCAGGAAAGGCCAGTCCCCATGCGAGTTGCTAGGGGACCTCTCGGGATTCCTCTCCCGTCCATGCCGGGGCCTCAGTCCTTGTGTGGAGTTGGGGCCGGAACCTGAGGATTCCTCTCCAGTGTTGCCATGGATCTTGGGGTGCTTCTGAGTCTCCCCAGGGGAGTCAGGCCTCGTCTCGAGTGGGGGCATGCACGGGCGCTTTCCTCCCGAGCTGCAGCAGTAGTGTCACGCTTCCTGTCACGTGGATCAAGGGATCTGTGGCTTTCCCTCGAGGCTGTCCCTCGAGGCTTTCCCACGAGGCTTTCCCACAGGGCTGTGCCACGGGCCACCTTGGTGTGAGTCGATCCTCGGCGTGAAAGACGAGCCGGTGAAGGGAAAAGAGGTTCCTCTGGAATGGACTGAGACATCTGGGGGACTCTTGGAATGGTGGCACGACCCTGGAGTTCCTCTCGACTTTCCTGTTGAGAGGGCCTCCTCTTGAGATGCGACGGGAAGGCCGGGAACTCTTTCCCGACGAAGCAGGGAATGGATCCCTCATCTCGAGCTACGAGGCGGAAACGGGTCTCCTCTGGATGTGGGCGGGACCCTCGTGATTCCTCTCGAGTGGAGACGGCTAGGTCGGGGAACTTCTTGATTTGCACCAAGGGTGTGAAGGACCCTTTCGAAGTTCCAGAGGTGAGGTGTGATCAGCCTCGAGACGCCTCAGCGGAAATGGGCCTCATCTCGCCTGGAGGGGAGAACCTCCTGGATTTTCTCGAGTTGCGGCAGGTCTTCTCGAGTTACGACGGGGACCTCAGGGACCCGCTCTGGTGGCCTCAGGAAAGGCCAGTCCCCATGCGAGTTGCTAGGGGACCTCTCGGGATTCCTCTCCCGTCCATGCCGGGGCCTCAGTCCTTGTGTGGAGTCGGAGGCGGAACCTGAGGATTCCTCTCCAGTGTTGCCATGGATTTTTGGGTGCTTCTGAGTCTCCCCAGGGGAGTCAGGCCTCGTCTCGAGTGGGGGCATGCACGTGCGCTTTCCTCCCGAACTGCAGCAGTCGTGTCACGCTTCCTGTCACGTGGATCAAGGGATCTGTGGCTTTCCCTCGAGGCTGTCCCTCGAGGCTTTCCCATGAGGCTTTCCCACAGGGCTGTGCCACGTGCCACCTTGGTGTGAGTCGATCCTAGGCGTGAAAGACGAGCCAGTGAAGGGAAAAGAGGTTCCTCTGGAATGGACTGAGACATCTGGGGGACTCTTGGAATGGTGGCACGACCCTGGAGTTCCTCTCACCGTTCCTGTTGAGAGGGCCTCCTCTTGAGATGCGACGGGAAGGCCGGGAACTCTTTCCCGACGAAGCAGGGAAAGGATCCCTCATCTCGAGCTACGAGGCGGAAACGGGGCTCCTCTGGATGTGGGCGGGACCCTTCTGATTCCTCTCGAGTGGAGACGGGTATGTCGGGGAACTTCTTGATTTGCACCAAGGGTGTGAAGGAGCCTTTCGAAGTTCCAGAGGTGAGGTGTGATCAGCCTCGAGACGCCTCAGCGGAAATGGGCCTCGTCTCGCCTGGAGGGGAGAACCTCCTGGATTTTCTCGAGTTGCGGCAGGTCTTCTCGAGTTACGACGGGGACCTCAGGGACCCGCTCTGGTGGCCTCAGGAAAGGCCAGTCCCCATGGCGAGTTGCTAGGGGACCTCTCGGGATTCCTCTCCCGTCCATGCCGGGGCCTCAGTCCTTGTGTGGAGTCGGGGCCGGAACCTGAGGATTCCTCTCCAGTGTTGCCATGGATCTTGGGGTGCTTCTGAGTCTCCCAGGGGAGTCAGGCCTCGTCTCGAGTGGGGGCATGCACGTGCGCTTTCCTCCCGAGCTGCAGCAGTCGTGTCACGCTTCCTGTCACGTGGATCAAGGGATCTGTGGCTTTCCCTCGAGGCTGTCCCTCGAGGCTTTCCCACGAGGCTTTCCCACAGGGCTGTGCCACGTGCCACCTTGGTGTGAGTCGATCCTCGGCGTGAAAGACGAGCCGGTGAAGGGAAAAAGAGGTTCCTCTGGAATGGACTGAGACATCTGGGGGACTCTTGGAATGGTGGCACGACCCTGGAGTTCCTCTCGCCGTTCCTGTTGAGAGGGCCTCCTCTTGAGATGCGACGGGAAGGCCGGGAACTCTTTCCCGACGAAGCAGGGAAAGGATCCCTCATCTCGAGCTACGAGGCGGAAACGGGGCTCCTCTGGATGTGGGCGGGACCCTCCTGAATCCTCTCGAGTGGAGACGGGTATGTCGGGGAACTTCTTGATTTGCACCAAGGGTGTGAAGGAGCCTTTCGAAGTTCCAGAGGTGAGGTGTGATCAGCCTCGAGACGCCTCAGCGGAAATGGGCCTCATCTCGCCTGGAGGGGAGTACCTCCTGGATTTTCTCGAGTTGTGGCAGGTCTTCTCGAGTTACGACGGGGACCTCAGGGACCCGCTCTGGTGGCCTCAGGAAAGGCCAGTCCCCATGCGAGTTGCTAGGGGACCTCTCGGGATTCCTCTCCCGTCCATGCCGGTGCGTCAGTCCTTGTTGTGGAGTCGGGGGCCGGAACCTGAGGATTCCTCTCCAGTGTTGCCATGGATCTTGGGGGTGCTTCTGAGTCTCCCCAGGGGAGTCAGGCCTCGTCTCGAGTGGGGGGCATGCACGTGCGCTTTCCTCCCGAGCTGCAGCAGTCGTGTCACGCTTCCTGTCACGTGGATCAAGGGATCTGTGGCTTTCCCTCGAGGCTGTCCCTCGAGGCTTTCCCACGAGGCTTTCCCACAGGGCTGTGCCACGTGCCACCTTGGTGTGAGTCGATCCTCGGCGTGAAAGACGAGCCGGTGAAGGGAAAAGAGGTTCCTCTGGAATGGACTGAGACATCTGGGGGACTCTTGGAATGGTGGCACGACCCTGGAGTTCCTCTCGCCGTTCCTGTTGAGAGGGCCTCCTCTTGAGATGCGACGGGAACGCCCGGGAACTCTTTCCCGACGAAGCAGGGAAAGGATCCCTCATCTCGAGCTACGAGGCGGAAACGGGGCTCCTCTGGATGTGGGCAGGACCCTCGTGATTCCTCTCGAGTGGAGACGGCTAGGTCGGGGAACTTCTTGATTTGCACCAAGGGTGTGAAGGACCCTTTCGAATTTCCAGAGGTGAGGTGTGATCAGCCTCGAGACACCTCAGCGGAAATGGGCCTCATCTCGCCTGGAGGGGAGAACCTCCTGGATTTTCTCGAGTTGCGGGCAGGTCTTCTCGAGTTATGACGGGGACCTCAGGGACCCACTCTGGTGGCCTCAGGAAAGGCCAGTCCCCATGCGAGTTGCTAGGGGACCTCTCGGGATTCCTCTCCCGTCCATGCCGGGGCCTCAGTCCTTGTGTGGAGTTGGGGCCGGAACCTGAGGATTCCTCTCCAGTGTTGCCATGGATCTTGGGGTGCTTCTGAGTCTCCCCAGGGGAGTCAGGCCTCGTCTCGAGTGGGGGCATGCACGGGCGCTTTCCTCCCGAGCTGCAGCAGTAGTGTCACGCTTCCTGTCACGTGGATCAAGGGATCTGTGGCTTTCCCTCGAGGCTGTCCCTCGAGGCTTTCCCACGAGGCTTTCCCACAGGGCTGTGCCACGGGCCACCTTGGTGTGAGTCGATCCTCGGCGTGAAAGACGAGCCGGTGAAGGGAAAAGAGGTTCCTCTGGAATGGACTGAGACATCTGGGGGACTCTTGGAATGGTGGCACGACCCTGGAGTTCCTCTCGACTTTCCTGTTGAGAGGGCCTCCTCTTGAGATGCGACGGGAAGGCCGGGAACTCTTTCCCGACGAAGCAGGGAATGGATCCCTCATCTCGAGCTACGAGGCGGAAACGGGGCTCCTCTGGATGTGGGGCGGGACCCTCGTGATTCCTCTCGAGTGGAGACGGCTAGGTCGGGGAACTTCTTGATTTGCACCAAGGGTGTGAAGGACCCTTTGAAGTTCCAGAGGTGAGGTGTGATCAGCCTCGAGACGCCTCAGCGGAAATGGGCCTCATCTCGCCTGGAGGGGAGAACCTCCTGGATTTTTCTCGAGTTGCGGCAGGTCTTCTCGAGTTACGACGGGGACCTCAGGGACCCGCTCTGGTGGCCTCAGGAAAGGCCAGTCCCCATGCGAGTTGCTAGGGGACCTCTCGGGATTCCTCTCCCGTCCATGCCGGGGCCTCAGTCCTTGTGTGGAGTCGGAGGCGGAACCTGAGGATTCCTCTCCAGTGTTGCCATGGATTTTTGGGTGCTTCTGAGTCTCCCCAGGGGAGTCAGGCCTCGTCTCGAGTGGGGGCATGCACGTGCGCTTTCCTCCCGAACTGCAGCAGTCGTGTCACGCTTCCTGTCACGTGGATCAAGGGATCTGTGGCTTTCCCTCGAGGCTGTCCCTCGAGGCTTTCCCATGAGGCTTTCCCACAGGGCTGTGCCACGTGCCACCATTGGTGTGAGTCGATCCTAGGCGTGAAAGACGAGCCAGTGAAGGGAAAAGAGGGTTCCTCTGGAATGGACTGAGACATCTGGGTGACTCTTGGAATGGTGGCAACGACCCTGGAGTTCCTCTCGCCGTTCCTGTTGAGAGGGCCTCCTCTTGAGATGCGACGGGAAGGCCGGGAACTCTTTCCCGACGAAGCAGGGAAAGGATCCCTCATCTCGAGCTACGAGGCGGAAACGGGGCTCCTCTGGATGTGGGCGGGACCCTTCTGATTCCTCTCGAGTGGAGACGGGTATGTCGGGGAACTTCTTGATTTGCACCAAGGGTGTGAAGGAGCCTTTCGAAGTTCCAGAGGTGAGGTGTGATCAGCCTCGAGACGCCTCAGCGGAAATGGGCCTCGTCTCGCCTGGAGGGGAGAACCTCCTGGATTTTCTCGAGTTGCGGCAGGTCTTCTCGAGTTACGACGGGGGACCTCAGGGACCCGCTCTGGTGGCCTCAGGAAAGGCCAGTCCCCATGCGAGTTGCTAGGGGACCTCTCGGGATTCCTCTCCCGTCCATGCCGGGGCCTCAGTCCTTGTGTGGAGTCGGGGCCGGAACCTGAGGATTCCTCTCCAGTGTTGCCATGGATCTTGGGGTGCTTCTGAGTCTCCCCAGGGGAGTCAGGCCTCGTCTCGAGTGGGGGCATGCACGTGCGCTTTCCTCCCGAGCTGCAGCAGTAGTGTCACGCTTCCTGTCACGTGGATCAAGGGATCTGTGGCTTTCCCTCGAGGCTGTCCCTCGAGGCTTTCCCACGAGGCTTTCCCACAGGGCTGTGCCACGTGCCACCTTGGTGTGAGTCGATCCTCGGCGTGAAAGACGAGCCGGTGAAGGGAAAAGAGGTTCCTCTGGAATGGACTGAGACATCTGGGGGACTCTTGGAATGGTGGCACGACCCTGGAGTTCCTCTCGCCGTTCCTGTTGAGAGGGCCTCCTCTTGAGATGCGACGGGAAGGCCGGGAACTCTTTCCCGACGAAGCAGGGAAAGGATCCCTCATCTCGAGCTACGAGGCGGAAACGGGGCTCCTCTGGATGTGGGCGGGACCCTCCTGATTCCTCTCGAGTGGAGACGGGTATGTCGGGGAACTTCTTGATTTGCACCAAGGGTGTGAAGGAGCCTTTCGAAGTTCCAGAGGTGAGGTGTGATCAGCCTCGAGACGCCTCAGCGGAAATGGGCCTCATCTCGCCTGGAGGGGAGAACCTCCTGGATTTTCTCGAGTTCGTGGCAGGTCTTCTCGAGTTACGACGGGGACCTCAGGGACCCGCTCTGGTGGCCTCAGGAAAGGCCAGTCCCCATGCGAGTTGCTAGGGGACCTCTCGGGATTCCTCTCCCGTCCATGCCGGTGCGTCAGTCCTTGTGTGGAGTCGGGGCCGGAACCTGAGGATTCCTCTCCAGTGTTGCCATGGATCTTGGGGTGCTTCTGAGTCTCCCCAGGGGAGTCAGGCCTCGTCTCGAGTGGGGGCATGCACGTGCGCTTTCCTCCCGAGCTGCAGCAGTCGTGTCACGCTTCCTGTCACGTGGATCAAGGGATCTGTGGCTTTCCCTCGAGGCTGTCCCTCGAGGCTTTCCCACGAGGCTTTCCCACAGGGCTGTGCCACGTGCCACCTTGGTGTGAGTCGATCCTCGGCGTGAAAGACGAGCCGGTGAAGGGAAAAGAGGTTCCTCTGGAATGGACTGAGACATCTGGGGGACTCTTGGAATGGTGGCACGACCCTGGAGTTCCTCTCGCTGTTCCTGTTGAGAGGGCCTCCTCTTGAGATGCGACGGGAAGGCCGGGAACTCTTTCCCGACGAAGCAGGGAAAGGATCCCTCATCTCGAGCTACGAGGCGGAAACGGGGCTCCTCTGGATGTGGGCGGGACCCTTCTGATTCCTCTCGAGTGGAGACGGGTATGTCGGGGAACTTCTTGATTTGCACCAAGGGTGTGAAGGAGCCTTTCGAAGTTCCAGAGGTGAGGTGTGATCAGCCTCGAGACGCCTCAGCGGAAATGGGCCTCGTCTCGCCTGGAGAGGAGAACCTCCTGGATTTTCTCGAGTTGCGGCAGGTCTTCTCGAGTTACGACGGGGACCTCAGGGACCCGCTCTGGTGGCCTCAGCAAAGGCCAGTCCCCATGCGAGTTGCTAGGGGACCTCTCGGGATTCCTCTCCCGTCCATGCCGGGGCCTCCGTTCTTGTGTGGAGTCGGGGCCGGAACCTGAGGATTCCTCACCAGTGTTTCCATGGATCTTGGGGTGCTTCTGAGTCTCCCCAGGGGAGTCAGGCCTCGTCTCGAGTGGGGGGCATGCACGTGCGCTTTCCTCCCGAGCTGCAGCAGTCGTGTCACGCTTCCTGTCACGTGGATCAAGGGATCTGTGGCTTTCCCTCGAGGGCTGTCCCTCGAGGCTTTCCCACGAGGCTTTCCCACAGGGCTGTGCCACGTGCCACCTTGGTGTGAGTCGATCCTCGGCGTGAAAGACGAGCCGGTGAAGGGAAAAGAGGTTCCTCTGGAATGGACTGAGATATCTGGGGGACTCTTGGAATGGTGGCACGACCCTGGAGTTCCTCTCGCCGTTCCTGTTGAGAGGGCCTCCTCTTGAGATGCGACGGGAAGGCCGGGAACTCTTTCCCGACGAAGCAGGGAAAGGATCCCTCATCTCGAGCTACGAGGCGGAAACGGGGCTCCTCTGGATGTGGGCGGGACCCTTCTGATTCCTCTCGAGTGGAGACGGGTATGTCGGGGAACTTCTTGATTTGCACCAAGGGTGTGAAGGAGCCTTTCGAAGTTCCAGAGGTGAGGTGTGATCAGCCTCGAGACGCCTCAGCGGAAATGGGCCTCGTCTCGCCTGGAGGGGAGAACCTCCTGGATTTTCTCGAGTTGCGGCAGGTCTTCTCGAGTTACGACGGGGACCTCAGGGACCCGCTCTGGTGGCCTCAGGAAAGGCCAGTCCCCATGCGAGTTGCTAGGGGACCTCTCGGGATTCCTCTCCCGTCCATGCCGGGGCCTCAGTCCTTGTGTGGAGTCGGGGCCGGAACCTGAGGATTCCTCTCCAGTGTTGCCATGGATCTTGGGGTGCTTCTGAGTCTCCCCAGGGGAGTCAGGCCTCGTCTCGAGTGGGGGCATGCACGTGCGCTTTCCTCCCGAGCTGCAGCAGTAGTGTCACGCTTCCTGTCACGTGGATCAAGGGATCTGTGGCTTTCCCTCGAGGCTGTCCCTCGAGGCTTTCCCACGAGGCTTTCCCACAGGGCTGTGCCACGTGCCACCTTGGTGTGAGTCGATCCTCGGCGTGAAAGACGAGCCGGTGAAGGGAAAAGAGGTTCCTCTGGAATGGACTGAGACATCTGGGGGACTCTTGGAATGGTGGCACGACCCTGGAGTTCCTCTCGCCGTTCCTGTTGAGAGGGCCTCCTCTTGAGATGCGACGGGAAGGCCGGGAACTCTTTCCCGACGAAGCAGGGAAAGGATCCCTCATCTCGAGCTACGAGGCGGAAACGGGGCTCCTCTGGATGTGGGCGGGACCCTCCTGATTCCTCTCGAGTGGAGACGGGTATGTCGGGGAACTTCTTGATTTGCACCAAGGGTGTGAAGGAGCCTTTCGAAGTTCCAGAGGTGAGGTGTGATCAGCCTCGAGACGCCTCAGCGGAAATGGGGCCTCATCTCGCCTGGAGGGGAGAACCTCCTGGATTTTCTCGAGTTGTGGCAGGTCTTCTCGAGTTACGACGGGGACCTCAGGGACCCGCTCTGGTGGCCTCAGGAAAGGCCAGTCCCCATGCGAGTTGCTAGGGGACCTCTCGGATTCCTCTCCCGTCCATTGCCGGTGCGTCAGTCCTTGTGTGGAGTCGGGGCCGGAACCTGAGGATTCCTCTCCAGTGTTGCCATGGATCTTGGGGTGCTTCTGAGTCTCCCCAGGGGAGTCAGGCCTCGTCTCGAGTGGGGGCATGCACGTGCGCTTTCCTCCCGAGCTGCAGCAGTAGTGTCACGCTTCCTGTCACGTGGATCAAGGGATCTGTGGCTTTCCCTCGAGGCTGTCCCTCGAGGCTTTCCCACGAGGCTTTCCCACAGGGCTGTGCCACGTGCCACCTTGGTGTGAGTCGATCCTCGGCGTGAAAGACGAGCCGGTGAAGGGAAAAGAGGTTCCTCTGGAATGGACTGAGACATCTGGGGGACTCTTGGAATGGTGGCACGACCCTGGAGTTCCTCTCGCTGTTCCTGTTGAGAGGGCCTCCTCTTGAGATGCGACGGGAAGGCCGGGAACTCTTTCCCGACGAAGCAGGGAAAGGATTAAGTTGATTCGAGCTCGGACCTCATCTCGAGCTACGAGGCGGAAACGGGGCTCCTCTGGATGTGGGCGGGACCCTTCTGATTCCTCTCGAGTGGAGACGGGTATGTCGGGGAACTTCTTGATTTGCACCAAGGGTGTGAAGGAGCCTTTCGAAGTTCCAGAGGTGAGGTGTGATCAGCCTCGAGACGCCTCAGCGGAAATGGGCCTCGTCTCGCCTGGAGAGGAGAACCTCCTGGATTTTCTCGAGTTGCGGCAGGTCTTCTCGAGTTACGACGGGGACCTCAGGGACCCGCTCTGGTGGCCTCAGCAAAGGCCAGTCCCCATGCGAGTTGCTAGGGGACCTCTCGGGATTCCTCTCCCGTCCATGCCGGGGCCTCAGTCCTTGTGTGGAGTCGGGGCCGGAACCTGAGGATTCCTCACCAGTGTTTCCATGGATCTTGGGGTGCTTCTGAGTCTCCCCAGGGGAGTCAGGCCTCGTCTCGAGTGGGGGCATGCACGTGCGCTTTCCTCCCGAGCTGCAGCAGTAGTGTCACGCTTCCTGTCACGTGGATCAAGGGATCTGTGGCTTTCCCTCGAGGCTGTCCCTCGAGGCTTTCCCACGAGGCTTTCCCACAGGGCTGTGCCACGTGCCACCTTGGTGTGAGTCGATCCTCGGCGTGAAAGACGAGCCGGTGAAGGGAAAAGAGGTTCCTCTGGAATGGACTGAGACATCTGGGGGACTCTTGGAATGGTGGCACGACCCTGGAGTTCCTCTCGCCGTTCCTGTTGAGAGGGCCTCCTCTTGAGATGCGACGGGAAGGCCGGGAACTCTTTCCCGACGAAGTAGGGAAAGGATCCCTCATCTCGAGCTACGAGGCGGAAACGGGGGCTCCTCTGGATGTGGGCGGGACCCTTCTGATTCCTCTCGAGTGGAGACGGTATGTCGGGGAACTTCTTGATTTGCACCAAGGGTGTGAAGGAGCCTTTCGAAGTTCCAGAGGTGAGGTGTGATCAGCCTCGAGACGCCTCAGCGGAAATGGGCCTCATCTCGCCTGGAGGGGAGAACCTCCTGGATTTTCTCAAGTTGCGGCAGGTCTTATCGAGTTAGGACGGGGACCTCAGGGACCCGCTCTGGTGGCCTCAGGAAAGGCCAGTCCCCATGCGAGTTGCTAGGGGACCTCTCGGGATTCCTCTCCCGTCCATGCCGGGGCCTCAGTCCTTGTGTGGAGTCGGGGCCGGAACCTGAGGATTCCTCTCCAGTGTTGCCATGGATCTTGGGGTGCTTCTGAGTCTCCCCAGGGGAGTCAGGCCTCGTCTCGAGTGGGGGCATGCACGTGCGCTTTCCTCCCGAGCTGCAGCAGTAGTGTCACGCTTCCTGTCACGTGGATCAAGGGATCTGTGGGTTTCCCTCGAGGCTGTCCCTCGAGGCTTTTCCACGAGGCTTTCCCACAGGGCTGTGCCACGTGCCACCTTGGTGTGAGTCGATCCTCGGCGTGAAAGACGAGCCGGTGAAGGGAAAAGAGGTTCCTCTGGAATGGACTGAGACATCTGGGGGACTCTTGGAATGGTGGCACGACCCTGGAGTTTCCTCTCGCCGTTCCTGTTGAGAGGGCCTCCTCTTGAGATGCGACGGGAACGCCGGGAACTCTTTCCCGACGAAGCAGGGAAAGGATCCCTCATCTCGAGCTACGAGGCGGAAACGGGGCTCCTCTGGATGTGGGCGGGACCCTCGTGATTCCTCTCGAGTGGAGACGGGTATGTCGGGGAACTTCTTGATTTGCACCAAGGGTGTGAAGGAGCCTTTCGAAGTTCCAGAGGTGAGGTGTGATCAGCCTCGAGACGCCTCAGCGGAAATGGGCCTCATCTCGCCTGGAGGGGAGAACCTCCTGGATTTTCTCGAGTTGCGGCAGGTCTTCTCGAGTTACGACGGGGACCTCAGGGACCCGCTCTGGTGGCCTCAGGAAAGGCCAGTCCCCATGCGAGTTGCTAGGGGACCTCTCGGGATTTCTCTCCCGTCCATGCCGGCGCCTCAGTCCTTGTGTGGAGTCGGGGCCGGAACCTGAGGATTCCTCTCCAGTGTTGCCATGGATCTTGGGGTGCTTCTGAGTCTCCCCAGGGGAGTCAGGCCTCGTCTCGAGTGGGGGCATGCACGTGCGCTTTCCTCCCGAGCTGCAGCAGTAGTGTCACGCTTCCTGTCACGTGGA
>NW_026292283.1:0-21746 GCF_023091745.1 Budorcas taxicolor | reverse complement strand
ACTTTCTTCTCCGACTCCTTATCTACACCACTACTTATTCTAACCATATGACTCCTCCCCTTAATACTTATAGCTAGCCAGCATCACCTATCAAAAGAAAACCCAGCCCGAAAAAAATTCTTCATCTCAATACTAATCCTATTACAACTATTTCTAATTATGACATTCTCTGCTACAGAACTAATTCTCTTTTATATTATATTTGAAGCAACACTAGTTCCCACACTCATTATTATTACCCGATGAGGGAACCAAACAGAACGCCTAAATGCCGGTCTCTACTTCTTGTTTTATACACTAGCAGGATCCCTACCCTTACTAGTTGCACTAATCTATATTCAAAACACAATAGGATCCCTAAACTTCCTAATTCTACAATACTGAGTACAACCAATACCCAGCTCCTGATCCAACACCTTCATGTGACTAGCATGCATAATAGCCTTTATAGTAAAAATACCACTATACGGACTTCATCTCTGACTACCCAAAGCCCACGTAGAAGCCCCAATTGCAGGCTCCATAGTTCTTGCAGCAATCCTACTAAAACTAGGAGGATACGGCATGTTACGAATTACGCTTCTCCTAGATCCAATCACCGACTTTATAGCATACCCATTCATCATGCTATCACTATGAGGCATAATCATAACCAGCTCAATTTGCCTTCGTCAAACGGACCTGAAATCACTCATCGCGTACTCCTCTATTAGCCACATGGCACTTGTCATCGTTGCAATCCTAATCCAAACACCCTGAAGCTACATAGGAGCCACCGCCCTGATAATTGCCCACGGCCTTACATCCTCTATACTTTTCTGCCTAGCAAATTCTAACTACGAACGAATTCACAGCCGTACAATAATCTTAGCCCGCGGCCTACAAACACTTCTTCCACTAATAGCCACCTGATGACTCCTAGCAAGTCTAACCAACCTGGCTCTACCCCCAACAATCAACCTAATCGGAGAACTATTTGTAGTAATATCGACTTTTTCATGATCTAATATCACAATTATTCTAATAGGACTTAACATAGTAATCACTACTCTCTACACCCTCTATATACTAATCACAACACAACGGGGCAAATACACTCATCATATCAATAACATTTCACCTTCCTTCACACGAGAAAATGCACTCATATCACTACACATACTACCACTACTGCTTCTATCCCTAAACCCAAAAATTATCCTAGGACCCCTATACTGTAAATATAGTTTAAAAAAACATTAGATTGTGAATCTAACAATAGAAGCCTATCACCTTCTTATTTACCGAAAAAGTATGCAAGAACTGCTAATTCTATGCTCCCATGCCTGACAACATGGCTTTTTCAAACTTTTAAAGGATAGCAGTTATCCATTGGTCTTAGGAACCAAAAAATTGGTGCAACTCCAAATAAAAGTAATAAACCTGTTCCCATCCCTCACACTAACTACCCTAATCCTACTAACCGTACCCATCATGACAACTAGTCTTAGCACCCACAAATTCACCAATTACCCACTTTACGTAAAAACAACCATTTCATACGCCTTTATCACTAGTATAATTCCCACTATAATATTTATTCATACAGGACAAGAAATAATTATTTCAAACTGACACTGACTAACCATCCAAACCCTCAAACTATCTCTCAGCTTCAAAATAGATTACTTCTCGACAATATTTATCCCAGTATCACTATTCGTCACATGATCCATCATAGAATTCTCAATATGATACATACATTCCGACCCCAACATCAACCAATTTTTTAAGTACTTACTCTTATTTCTTATCACAATACTCATCCTCGTCACTGCAAATAACATCTTTCAACTATTCATTGGCTGAGAAGGAGTCGGAATTATATCATTTCTACTAATTGGATGGTGATACGGACGAGCAGACGCAAACACAGCAGCTCTACAAGCAATCCTATATAACCGCATTGGCGACATCGGATTTATCCTAGCAATAGCATGATTCCTAATTAACCTCAACACTTGAGACCTTC
This sequence comes from Budorcas taxicolor, assembly GCF_023091745.1. Taxonomy (NCBI): domain Eukaryota; kingdom Metazoa; phylum Chordata; class Mammalia; order Artiodactyla; family Bovidae; genus Budorcas; species Budorcas taxicolor. The sequence continues at coordinate 19,735 of NW_026292283.1, read as the reverse complement.
AACAAATCTTCTTACTAAAACCAGAGAACTCAAATCTACCTCTAATAGGACTAATTCTAGCCGCAACCGGAAAATCCGCACAATTTAGCCTGCACCCATGATTACCCTCCGCAATAGAGGGTCCGACACCTGTCTCAGCATTACTCCACTCAAGTACAATAGTAGTAGCAGGTATTTTCTTACTAATCCGCTTTTATCCATTAACAGAAAACAATAAACTCATCCAATCTACTATACTATGCCTAGGAGCCATTACCACACTATTTACAGCAATATGTGCCCTCACCCAAAATGACATTAAAAAAATCATCGCCTTCTCTACATCCAGCCAACTCGGCCTTATGATAGTAACAATTGGAATTAACCAGCCTCACCTAGCACTTCTTCACATCTGCACCCACGCTTTCTTCAAAGCCATATTATTTCTATGCTCCGGCTCCATCATCCACAATCTAAATAACGAACAAGATATTCGAAAAATAGGAGGCCTATTTAAAGCCATACCATTCACCGCAACAGCCCTTATTATTGGCAGCCTTGCACTAACAGGAATACCTTTCCTCACCGGATTCTACTCCAAAGATCTAATTATTGAATCCGCCAACACGTCATATACCAACGCCTGAGCCCTCTTAATAACACTAATCGCCATCTCCTTCACAGCTATCTACAGTACCCGTATTATTTTCTTCACACTCCTAGGACAACCCCGATTCCCAACCCTTATTTCTATTAATGAAAACAACCCATTCCTAATTAACTCAATTAAACGCTTACTAATCGGAAGTCTTTTCGCAGGATTCATCATTTCTAACAACATCCCCCCAACAACCATTCCCCAAACAACTATACCCTACTACCTAAAAATCACCGCCCTAACAATTACAATCCTAGGCTTTATTCTAGCACTAGAAATTAACAACATAACCCACTACTTAAAGTTCAATTACCCATCAAACATATTCAAATTTTCTAACCTACTAGGATATTATCCCACAGTCATACACCGCTTAACCCCCTATATAAATCTAACAATAAGCCAAAAATCAGCATCCTCCCTTCTAGACCTAACCTGACTAGAAACCATTATACCAAAAACCATCTCACTAACCCAAATAAAAACATCTATCATAATCACAAACCAAAAAGGCTTAATTAAATTATATTTCCTTTCCTTCCTAATTACGATTTTCACTAGCACAATTCTACTTAATTTCCACGAGTAATCTCTATAATCACCACTACACCAATTAATAAAGATCAACCAGTAACAATAACTAATCAAGTACCATAGCTGTACAAAGCAGCAATCCCCATGGCCTCCTCACTAAAAAACCCAGAATCCCCTGTATCATAAATTACCCAATCCCCCATACCATTAAACTTAAACACAATCTCCACCTCCTTATCCTTCAACACATAGTAAATTATAAAAAACTCCATCAACAAACCAGTAATAAACGTTCCTAAAACAACCTTATTAGAAACCCAAACCTCAGGATACTGCTCAGTAGCCATAGCTGTCGTATAACCAAAAACCACCATTATACCCCCTAAATAAACTAAAAAAACCATTAAACCTAAAAAAGAACCACCATAATTTAACACAATACCACACCCAACCCCACCACTCACAATCAATCCCAACCCCCCATAAATAGGCGAAGGTTTTGAAGAAAACCCTACAAAGCCCATCACAAAAATTACACTTAAAATAAATACAATGTACATAATCATTATTCCTGCATGGAATCTAACCATGACTAATGATATGAAAAACCATCGTTGTTATTCAACTACAAGAACACTAATGATCAACATCCGAAAAACTCACCCACTAATAAAAATCGTAAACAACGCACTCATTGACCTCCCAACTCCATCAAACATCTCATCATGATGAAACTTTGGATCCCTCCTAGGCACTTGCTTAGCTCTACAAATCTTAACAGGCCTATTCCTAGCAATACACTACACATCCGATACAACAATAGCATTCTCCTCTGTAACCCACATTTGTCGAGACGTAAACTATGGCTGAATCATCCGATATATGCACGCAAACGGAGCATCAATATTTTTTATCTGCCTATTTATGCATGTAGGACGAGGCCTATATTACGGATCATATACCTTCTTAGAAACATGAAACATCGGAGTAATTCTCCTATTTACAACAATAGCCACAGCATTCATAGGCTATGTCCTACCATGAGGACAGATATCATTCTGAGGAGCAACAGTCATTACCAACCTCCTCTCGGCAATCCCATACATTGGCACCAACCTAGTTGAATGAATCTGAGGGGGATTTTCAGTAGACAAAGCCACCCTCACCCGATTCTTCGCTTTCCACTTCATCCTCCCATTTATCATTGTAGCTCTCACCATAATCCACTTAATTTTCCTCCACGAAACAGGATCCAACAACCCCACAGGAATTCCATCAGACACAGACAAAATTCCATTTCACCCTTATTACACCATCAAGGACATCCTAGGCATCATACTATTAATCCTCATCCTCATATCACTAGTACTATTCACTCCCGACCTACTCGGAGACCCGGATAATTATACTCCAGCAAACCCACTCAGTACACCCTCCCACATTAAGCCAGAATGGTATTTCCTATTTGCATACGCAATCCTACGATCAATCCCCAATAAACTGGGAGGAGTCCTAGCCTTAGTCCTTTCCATCTTGATCTTAACACTCGTACCCTTCCTCCACACATCCAAACAACGAAGCATAATGTTCCGACCAATCAGCCAATGCATATTCTGACTTTTAATAGCAGACCTATTAACACTTACATGAATCGGAGGACAACCGGTTGAACACCCCTACATCACCATCGGACAATTAGCATCCATCATATATTTCCTCATCATCCTGGCAATAATACCACTAGCCAGCACCATCGAAAACAATCTCCTGAAATGAAGACAAGTCTTTGTAGTAAAATTAATACGCTGGTCTTGTAAACCAGAAAAGGAGAACAATTAACCTCCCTAAGACTCAAGGAAGAAGCGATAGCCTCACCATCAACACCCAAAGCTGAAGTTCTACTTAAACTATTCCCTGAACCACTATTAATTGCGTCTATTGATATACCCCCAAAAACACTAAGAACCTCCCCAGTATTAAATCCGCTAAAATTTTTAAACATACGACACAAATCTCCCACTCTATAAGCTTGCACGTGTAACAACATGCTTAATAACTCACCTCAATAGACACATGTACGAGTACTACACACAGACACACCATGTCATTTGCCCAAACATACCCACTAACACTCATACAATGTAAACATGATATGCGTCTAGCACACCACATGATCCATCCTATATGTATGAATATATACACTGAAGTAATATAATAAAAACATACATAAATGCAGTATACTACATGACCTACTTTGTGTGCAGTATGTACATTATAATTAATGTAATAAAGACATACTATGTATATATTACATTACATGATCTACCCCATGCATATAAGCATGTACATCATAATTAATGTAATAAAGATATAATATGTATATAGTACATTAAATGATTTTCCCCTTGCATATAAGCAAGTACAATAAAAATTATCTATAGTACATAGGACATTTCCTGCTTAGATCGTACATAGCGCATAAAGTCAAATCTATCCTCGTCACCATGCGTATCCCGTCCACTAGATCACGAGCTTACCGACCATGCCGCGTGAAACCAGCAACCCGCTTGGCAGGGATTTCTCTTCTCGCTCCGGGCCCATTAATCGTGGGGGTAGCTATTTAATGAACTTTATCAGACATCTGGTTCTTTCTTCAGGGCCATCTCATCTAAAACCGCCCATTCTTTCCTCTTAAATAAGACATCTCGATGGACTAATTACTAATCAGCCCATGCTCACACATAACTGTGCTGTCATACATTTGGTATTTTTTAATTTTCGGGGATGCTTGGACTCAGCTATGGCCGTCAAAGGCCCCGACCCGGAGCATAAATTGTAGCTGGACTTAACTGCATCTTGAGCATCCCCATAATGGTAGGCATGGGCATTTCAGTCAATGGTTACAGGACATACCTATTATATTTCCCCCCCCCCCCTCTTAAATATTAACCACCATTTTTAACATACTTCCCCCTAAGTATCAATATAAATTTATCTCACCCCCAATACTCAAATTCACACTCCAAACAAGATAGACATATAGGTGCCTGGGTCTGCTTACATACTACATGGTTAATGTAGCTTAAATTTAAAGCAAGGCACTGAAAATGCCTAGATGAGTATACCAACTCCATAAACACATAGGTTTGGTCCTGGCCTTCCTGTTAACTTTCAATAGACTTACACATGCAAGCATCCGCACCCCGGTGAGTAGCGCCCTCCGAATCAGCAGGACTAAGAGGAGCAGGTATCAAGCACACACCCTGTAGCTCATAACGCCTTGCTTAACCACACCCCCACGGGAAACAGCAGTGACAAAATTTAAGCCATGAACGAAAGTTCGACTAAGCCATATTAACTAGGGTTGGTAAATCTCGTGCCAGCCACCGCGGTCATACGACTAACCCAAGCTAACAGGAACACGGCGTAAAACGTGTTAAAGTACTACACCAAATAGAGTTAAATCCTAATTAAGCTGTAAAAAGCCATAATTATAACAAAAATAAGTGACGAAAGTAACTCTACGACAACTGACACACTATAGCTAAGACCCAAACTGGGATTAGATACCCCACTATGCTTAGCCCTAAACATAAATAATTGCAAAAACAAGATTATTCGCCAGAGTACTACCGGCAACGGCCCAAAACTCAAAGGACTTGGCGGTGCTTTACACCCTTCTAGAGGAGCCTGTTCTATAATCGATAAACCCCGATAAACCTCACCAATCCTTGCTAATACAGTCTGTATACCGCCATCTTCAGCAAACCCTGAAAAGGAACAAAAGTAAGCTCAATCATAACACATAAAAACGTTAGGTCAAGGTGTAACCTATGGAATGGGAAGAAATGGGCTACATTTTCTATCCAAGAAAACTTAATACGAAAGCCATTATGAAACTAACAGCCAAAGGAGGATTTAGTAGTAAACTAAGAATAGAGTGCTTAGTTGAACCAGGCCATGAAGCACGCACACACCGCCCGTCACCCTCCTCAAGTAAATATATGCACCCAAACCTATTTACATGCACCAATTACACGAGAGGAGGTAAGTCGTAACAAGGTAAGCATACTGGAAAGTGTGCTTGGACAAACCAAGACATAGCTTAATTAAAGCATCTAGTTTACACCTAGAAGATTTCGTGTACTGTGAATGTTTTGAACTATGCCTAGCCCAAACCCCCACTCTTCAATCCAATAACCAAAACATACTAAAACAAAACATTTACCCCTATTAAAGTATAGGAGATAGAAATTCTAAACATGGCGCTATAGAGAAAGTACCGTAAGGGAACGATGAAAGAAAATAATCAAAGTACAAAAAAGCAAAGATTAACCCTTGTACCTTTTGCATAATGAATTAACGAGCAAAAAACTTAACAAAACGAATTTCAGCTAAGTAACCCGAAACCAGACGAGCTACCTATAGACAGTTTATTAGAACCAACTCATCTATGTGGCAAAATAGTGAGAAGATCTATAAGTAGAGGTGACATGCCTAACGAGCCTGGTGATAGCTGGTTGTCCAGAAAATGAATCTTAGTTCAGCTTTAAAGATACCAAAAAATATAAACAAATCTCACTGTATCTTTAAAAGTTAGTCTAAAAAGGTACAGCCTTTTAGAAATGGGTACAACCTTCACTAGAGAGTAAGATCTTACAACACCATAGTAGGCCTAAAAGCAGCCATCTATTAAGAAAGCGTTAAAGCTCAACAATAAAAACAATACTAATCCCAACAACAATATAACCAACTCCTAGACCTAGTACTGGACTATTCTATTACTAAATAGAAGCAATAATGTTAATATGAGTAACAAGAAATATTTTCTCCTTGCACAAGTTTAAGTCAGTATCTGATAATACTCTGACTGTTAACAGTAAATAAAAATAACCCAACAATAAATAATTTATTAATTATACTGTTAATCCAACACAGGAGTGCACCCAGGAAAGATTAAAAGAAGTAAAAGGAACTCGGCAAACACAAATCCCGCCTGTTTACCAAAAACATCACCTCCAGCATCCCCAGTATTGGAGGCACTGCCTGCCCAGTGACTAGACGTTAAACGGCCGCGGTATCCTGACCGTGCAAAGGTAGCATAATCATTTGTTCTCTAAATAAGGACTTGTATGAACGGCCACACGAGGGTTTTACTGTCTCTTACTTCCAATCAGTGAAATTGACCTTCCCGTGAAGAGGCGGGAATAAACCAACAAGACGAGAAGACCCTATGGAGCTTTAACTAACTAGTCCAAAGAAAATAAACTTAACCATTAAGGGATAACAACACTCTTTATGGACTAGCAGTTTTGGTTGGGGTGACCTCGGAGAACAAAAAATCCTCCGAACGATTTTAAAGACTAGACCCACAAGTCAAATCAAACTATCGTTTATTGATCCAAAGACTTGATCAACGGAACAAGTTACCCTAGGGATAACAGCGCAATCCTATTCAAGAGTCCATATCGACAATAGGGTTTACGACCTCGATGTTGGATCAGGACACCCCGATGGTGCAACCGCTATCAAAGGTTCGTTTGTTCAACGATTAAAGTCCTACGTGATCTGAGTTCAGACCGGAGTAATCCAGGTCGGTTTCTATCTGTTATGTATTTCTCCCAGTACGAAAGGACAAGAGAAATAAGGCCAACTTCAACAAAGCGCCTTAAATCAATCAATGACTTTATCTCAATTGACCTCACAAACAATACCTGCCCTAGAAAAGGGCCCAGTTAAGGTGGCAGAGCCCGGTAATTGCGTAAAACTTAAACCTTTATACTCAGAGATTCAAATCCTCTCCTTAACAAAATGTTTATACTCAACATCTTAACACTTATTATCCCCATTCTTCTAGCCGTAGCTTTTCTTACACTAGTTGAACGAAAAATCCTAGGCTACATACAACTCCGAAAAGGCCCAAATATTGTAGGACCATATGGCTTACTCCAACCCATCGCCGATGCAATCAAACTTTTCATTAAAGAACCCCTACGACCTGCCACATCCTCAATCTCAATATTTATTCTAGCCCCCATCCTAGCCCTAACCCTAGCCTTAACTATATGAATCCCCCTACCCATACCCTATCCCCTCATCAATATAAACTTAGGAATCCTTTTCATATTAGCTATATCAAGCTTAGCCGTATACTCGATCCTCTGATCAGGCTGAGCCTCCAACTCAAAATACGCTCTTATTGGAGCCCTACGAGCAGTAGCACAAACAATTTCATATGAAGTTACACTAGCAATTATCTTACTATCAATCTTACTAATAAATGGATCCTTCACTCTCTCTACATTAATCATTACACAAGAACAAGTATGACTAATCTTCCCAGCATGACCCTTAGCAATAATATGATTCATTTCAACACTAGCAGAAACAAACCGAGCACCATTTGATCTTACTGAAGGAGAATCTGAACTAGTATCGGGCTTTAATGTAGAATACGCCGCAGGACCATTCGCCCTATTCTTTATAGCAGAATATGCAAACATTATTATAATAAATATCTTCACAACAACCCTCTTCCTAGGAGCATCCCATAACCCATACATACCAGAACTCTACGCAATTAACTTTATCATCAAATCACTACTACTCACAATGACCTTCCTATGAATCCGAGCATCCTACCCCCGATTCCGCTATGATCAACTGATGCACTTATTATGAAAAAATTTTCTACCCCTAACGCTAGCCCTATGCATATGACATGTATCTCTACCTATTCTCCTATCAAGTATCCCCCCACAAACATAAGAAATATGTCTGACAAAAGAGTTACTTTGATAGAGTAAATTATAGAGGTTTAAATCCTCTTATTTCTAGAACTATAGGAATTGAACCTACTCCTAAGAACTCAAAACTCTTCGTGCTCCCAATTACACCAAATTCTAATAGTAAGGTCAGCTAATTAAGCTATCGGGCCCATACCCCGAAAATGTTGGTTTGTATCCTTCCCGTACTAATAAACCCAATCACTCTCATTATTATCTTAATAACTATAATACTTGGAACCATTATCGTTATAATTAGCTCCCACTGACTACTCATCTGAATCGGATTTGAAATAAATATACTCGCCATCATTCCTATTATAATAAAAAAACACAACCCACGAGCCACAGAAGCATCAACTAAATATTTCCTAACTCAATCAACAGCCTCAATACTACTAATAATAGCCATTATCATCAACTTAATATTCTCAGGCCAATGAACCGTAATAAAACTATTTAACCCAACAGCCTCCATACTCATAACAATAGCCCTCGCCATAAAACTAGGAATAGCCCCATTCCACTTCTGAGTCCCAGAAGTAACACAAGGCATCCCTCTATCTTCAGGCCTAATCTTACTTACATGACAAAAACTAGCACCCATATCGGTACTTTACCAAGTATCCCAATCCATCAACCTAAATATAATCTTAACCCTATCAATTCTATCCATTATAATCGGAGGCTGAGGAGGATTAAACCAAACCCAACTACGAAAAATTATAGCTTACTCATCAATTGCCCACATAGGCTGAATAACAGCAATTTTACCATACAATCCCACCATAACATTACTAAACCTAATCATTTACATCATCATAACTTCCACCATATTTACACTATTTATAGCCAACTCAACCACAACCACTCTATCACTATCACACACATGAAACAAAACACCCATCATAACTATTCTAATTCTCATTACCCTCCTATCAATAGGAGGACTCCCCCCACTATCAGGATTTATGCCAAAATGAATAATTATTCAAGAAATGACAAAAAACAATAGCATTATCCTACCTACCTTCATAGCAATTACAGCACTACTAAACCTATATTTCTACATACGACTGGCATATTCCACCACACTTACTATGTTCCCTTCCACAAACAACATAAAAATAAAATGACAATTCTCAACCATAAAACGAATAACCCTCCTACCAACAATAACCGTATTGTCCACTATACTACTACCACTTACACCAATTCTCTCAATCCTAGAATAGGAATTTAGGTTAAATAGACCAAGAGCCTTCAAAGCCCTAAGCAAGTATAATTTACTTAATTCCTGATAAGGACTGCAAGATCATATCTTACATCAATTGAATGCAAATCAACTACTTTAATTAAGCTAAATCCTCACTAGATTGGTGGGTCCCACCCCCACGAAACTTTAGTTAACAGCTAAATACCCTAAATAACTGGCTTCAATCTACTTCTCCCGCCGCAAGAAAAAAAAGGCGGGAGAAGCCCCGGCAGAGTTTGAAGCTGCTCCTTTGAATTTGCAATTCAATATGTTAATTCACTACAGGACCTGGTAAAAAGAGGAATCAAACCTCTATTCTTAGATTTACAGTCTATTGCTTTACTCAGCCATTTTACCCATGTTCATAAACCGCTGATTATTTTCAACTAATCATAAAGATATCGGTACCCTTTATCTTCTATTTGGTGCCTGAGCCGGCATAGTAGGAACCGCTCTGAGCTTACTAATTCGTGCTGAGTTAGGCCAACCCGGAACTCTACTTGGAGATGACCAAATCTACAACGTAATTGTAACTGCACACGCATTCGTAATAATCTTCTTTATAGTAATGCCTATTATAATTGGAGGGTTTGGCAACTGGCTAGTTCCTCTAATGATTGGAGCCCCTGATATAGCATTCCCTCGGATAAATAATATAAGTTTTTGGCTCCTCCCCCCTTCTTTCCTATTACTCCTAGCATCCTCTATAGTCGAAGCCGGAGCAGGGACGGGTTGAACCGTATATCCCCCTCTAGCAGGTAATCTAGCCCACGCAGGAGCCTCAGTAGACCTGACCATTTTCTCCCTACACCTAGCAGGTGTTTCCTCAATTTTAGGAGCCATTAATTTTATTACAACTATTATTAACATAAAACCTCCCGCAATATCACAATACCAGACCCCCCTGTTCGTGTGATCTGTACTGATCACTGCCGTACTACTCCTCCTCTCACTTCCTGTATTAGCAGCTGGCATCACAATATTACTAACAGACCGAAACCTGAATACAACTTTCTTTGACCCAGCAGGAGGAGGAGACCCTATCTTATATCAACACTTATTCTGATTTTTTGGACACCCCGAAGTATATATTCTAATTTTACCTGGCTTTGGAATAATCTCCCACATCGTAACCTACTATTCAGGAAAAAAAGAGCCTTTTGGATATATAGGAATAGTATGAGCCATAATATCAATTGGATTTCTAGGATTTATTGTATGAGCCCATCATATATTCACAGTCGGAATAGACGTCGATACACGAGCTTACTTTACATCCGCTACTATAATTATTGCTATCCCAACCGGAGTAAAAGTCTTTAGTTGGCTAGCAACACTTCACGGAGGAAATATCAAATGATCCCCCGCTATAATATGAGCCCTAGGCTTCATTTTCCTTTTTACAGTTGGAGGACTAACTGGAATTGTTTTAGCCAACTCCTCCCTTGACATCGTTCTCCACGACACATACTATGTGGTAGCACATTTCCACTACGTACTATCAATAGGAGCTGTATTCGCTATCATAGGAGGATTTGTACATTGATTTCCCTTATTCTCAGGCTACACCCTTAATGACACATGAGCCAAAATCCATTTCGCAATTATATTTGTAGGTGTTAACATGACCTTCTTCCCACAACATTTCTTAGGGCTATCTGGTATACCACGACGATACTCCGATTACCCAGACGCATATACAATATGAAACACTATTTCATCTATAGGCTCATTCATCTCACTAACGGCAGTAATATTAATGACTTTTATCATCTGAGAAGCATTTGCATCCAAACGGGAAGTCTTAACCGTGGACCTAACCACAACAAATCTAGAATGACTAAACGGATGCCCTCCACCATATCACACATTTGAAGAACCTACATACATTAACCTAAAATAAGAGAGGAAGGAATTGAACCCCCTATTATCGGTTTCAAGCCAACACCATAACCACTATGTCTCTCTCAATAAACGAGATGTTAGTAAAACATTACATAACCTTGTCAAGATTAAATTACAGGTGAAAGTCCCGTACATCTCATATGGCATATCCCGTACAGCTAGGCTTTCAAGACGCAACATCACCCATCATAGAAGAACTGCTACACTTTCACGATCACACTCTGATAATTGTTTTCCTAATTAGCTCACTAGTACTCTATATTATCTTACTGATACTAACAACAAAACTAACCCATACCAGCACCATAGACGCACAAGAAGTAGAAACAATCTGAACCATTCTACCAGCCATTATTCTGATTATAATTGCTCTCCCATCCCTACGAATTCTATACATAATAGACGAAATCAACAACCCATCTCTCACAGTAAAGACCATAGGACATCAATGATACTGAAGTTATGAGTACACAGACTATGAAGACTTAAGCTTCGACTCCTATATAATTCCAACATCAGAATTGAAACCTGGAGAACTACGATTACTAGAAGTAGATAACCGAGCTGTATTACCTATAGAAATAACAATTCGAATACTAATCTCCTCCGAAGACGTTTTACACTCATGAGCAGTTCCCTCTCTAGGACTAAAAACAGACGCAATTCCAGGCCGTTTAAATCAAACAACCCTCATATCAACTCGTCCAGGCCTATTTTACGGCCAATGCTCAGAAATCTGCGGATCAAATCATAGTTTCATACCAATCGTTCTCGAACTAGTCCCATTAGAATATTTTGAAAAGTGATCTGCATCAATGTTATAAGTCATCAAGAAGCTATGCCAGCATTAACCTTTTAAGTTAAAGACCGAGAGCACAACACTCTCCTTGATGACATGCCACAACTAGACACATCAACGTGACTCACGACAATTCTATCAATATTTTTAGTCCTCTTTATTGTTCTCCAATTAAAAATCTCAAAACACGATTTCTACTATAACCCAAAATTAATAACAACAAAAACGCCAAAACAAGACGCCCCTTGAGAAACAAAATGAACGAAAATCTATTTACCTCTTTCATTACCCCTGTAATTCTAGGCCTCCCCCTTGTTACTCTCGTCATTATATTCCCTAGCTTACTATTTCCTACATCAAACCGACTAATTAATAACCGCCTTATCTCCCTCCAACAATGAGCACTTCAACTCATGTCAAAACAAATAATAAGCACTCACAACACCAAAGGACAAACATGAACATTGATATTAATGTCCCTAATTCTATTTATTGGGTCTACAAATTTATTAGGCTTATTACCCCATTCATTTACACCAACCACACAACTATCAATAAATTTAGGCATGGCTATTCCCCTATGAGCAGGGGCCGTAGTTACAGGCTTCCGCAACAAAACCAAAGCATCACTCGCCCACTTCCTACCACAAGGAACACCTACCCCACTAATCCCAATACTGGTAATTATCGAAACCATCAGCCTCTTCATCCAACCAGTAGCCCTTGCCGTACGATTAACAGCCAACATCACAGCAGGGCACTTATTAATTCACTTAATCGGAGGAGCTACCCTTGCATTATTAAATATCAATACCACAACAGCACTTATTACATTTACTATTTTAGCTCTACTAACAATCCTCGAATTCGCAGTAGCTATAGTTCAAGCCTACGTATTCACCCTCCTAGTTAGCTTATATCTGCACGACAATACATAATGACACACCAAACCCACGCCTATCACATAGTAAACCCAAGTCCCTGACCCCTCACAGGAGCACTATCTGCCCTCCTAATAACATCTGGCCTCATCATGTGATTTCACTTCAATTCAACAGCTCTACTGACCCTAGGCCTAACAACAAACATACTTACAATATACCAATGATGACGAGATGTAATCCGAGAAAGTACCTTTCAAGGCCACCATACTCCTGCTGTCCAAAAAAGCCTTCGCTACGGAATAATCCTCTTCATCGTCTCCGAAGTCCTATTCTTCACTGGCTTCTTCTGAGCCTTCTATCACTCAAGCCTTGCTCCTACACCCGAATTAGGCAGCTGCTGACCCCCAACAGGCATTCACCCACTTAACCCCTTAGAAGTCCCACTACTCAACACCTCTGTCCTTCTAGCCTCAGGAGTCTCCATTACCTGAGCCCACCACAGCCTCATAGAAGGGAACCGTAACCACATGCTACAAGCCTTATTCATCACCATTACGTTAGGCGTATACTTTACACTTCTACAAGCATCAGAATACTATGAAGCTCCCTTTACAATCTCAGACGGAGTTTACGGCTCAACTTTCTTCGTAGCTACAGGATTCCACGGCCTCCATGTCATTATTGGATCTACTTTCTTAATTGTCTGCTTCCTCCGCCAACTAAAATTTCACTTTACCTCCAATCACCATTTCGGCTTCGAAGCCGCTGCCTGATATTGACACTTCGTAGACGTAGTATGACTTTTCCTCTATGTTTCCATCTACTGATGAGGCTCATGTTCTTTTAGTATTAATTAGTACAACTGACTTCCAATCAGTTAGCTTCGGCCTAACCCGAAAAAGAACAATAAACCTTATAATTACCCTCCTAACTAACTTTACACTAGCTACATTGCTCGTGACCATCGCATTCTGACTCCCCCAACTAAACGTATACTCAGAAAAAACAAGCCCATACGAATGTGGATTCGACCCCATAGGATCTGCTCGCCTTCCTTTCTCCATAAAATTCTTTCTAGTAGCTATCACATTCCTCCTCTTCGATCTAGAAATTGCACTACTTCTACCACTACCATGGGCCTCACAAACAACTAACCTTAACACAATGCTTACTATATCCCTTCTCCTAATTTTCCTACTAGCCACAAGCCTAGCCTATGAATGAACCCAAAAAGGATTAGAATGGACCGAATATGGTACTTAGTTTAAACCAAAATAAATGATTTCGACTCATTAGATTATGATCAAACTCATAAGTACCAAATGTCCCTCGTATACATAAATATTATAATAGCATTCATAGTATCTCTCACGGGATTACTAATGTATCGATCTCACCTAATATCCTCCCTCCTATGCCTGGAAGGAATAATATTGTCCTTATTCGTTATAGCTACCCTAATAATCCTAAACTCACACTTCACTTTAGCCAGTATAATACCCATTATTCTACTAGTTTTCGCAGCCTGCGAAGCAGCACTAGGCCTATCCTTGCTAGTAATGGTATCAAACACATACGGCACCGACTACGTACAAAACCTTAATCTGCTACAATGCTAAAATACATTATTTCCACAATAATACTTATACCCCTAACCTGGCTATCAAAAAATAACATAATCTGAATTAACTCCACACTCCACAGCTTACTAATTAGCCTTACAAGCCTACTCCTTATAAACCAATTTGGCGATAACAGCCTCAACTTCTCATTAACTTTCTTCTCCGACTCCTTATCTACACCACTACTTATTCTAACCATATGACTCCTCCCCTTAATACTTATAGCTAGCCAGCATCACCTATCAAAAGAAAACCCAGCCCGAAAAAAATTCTTCATCTCAATACTAATCCTATTACAACTATTTCTAATTATGACATTCTCTGCTACAGAACTAATTCTCTTTTATATTATATTTGAAGCAACACTAGTTCCCACACTCATTATTATTACCCGATGAGGGAACCAAACAGAACGCCTAAATGCCGGTCTCTACTTCTTGTTTTATACACTAGCAGGATCCCTACCCTTACTAGTTGCACTAATCTATATTCAAAACACAATAGGATCCCTAAACTTCCTAATTCTACAATACTGAGTACAACCAATACCCAGCTCCTGATCCAACACCTTCATGTGACTAGCATGCATAATAGCCTTTATAGTAAAAATACCACTATACGGACTTCATCTCTGACTACCCAAAGCCCACGTAGAAGCCCCAATTGCAGGCTCCATAGTTCTTGCAGCAATCCTACTAAAACTAGGAGGATACGGCATGTTACGAATTACGCTTCTCCTAGATCCAATCACCGACTTTATAGCATACCCATTCATCATGCTATCACTATGAGGCATAATCATAACCAGCTCAATTTGCCTTCGTCAAACGGACCTGAAATCACTCATCGCGTACTCCTCTATTAGCCACATGGCACTTGTCATCGTTGCAATCCTAATCCAAACACCCTGAAGCTACATAGGAGCCACCGCCCTGATAATTGCCCACGGCCTTACATCCTCTATACTTTTCTGCCTAGCAAATTCTAACTACGAACGAATTCACAGCCGTACAATAATCTTAGCCCGCGGCCTACAAACACTTCTTCCACTAATAGCCACCTGATGACTCCTAGCAAGTCTAACCAACCTGGCTCTACCCCCAACAATCAACCTAATCGGAGAACTATTTGTAGTAATATCGACTTTTTCATGATCTAATATCACAATTATTCTAATAGGACTTAACATAGTAATCACTACTCTCTACACCCTCTATATACTAATCACAACACAACGGGGCAAATACACTCATCATATCAATAACATTTCACCTTCCTTCACACGAGAAAATGCACTCATATCACTACACATACTACCACTACTGCTTCTATCCCTAAACCCAAAAATTATCCTAGGACCCCTATACTGTAAATATAGTTTAAAAAAACATTAGATTGTGAATCTAACAATAGAAGCCTATCACCTTCTTATTTACCGAAAAAGTATGCAAGAACTGCTAATTCTATGCTCCCATGCCTGACAACATGGCTTTTTCAAACTTTTAAAGGATAGCAGTTATCCATTGGTCTTAGGAACCAAAAAATTGGTGCAACTCCAAATAAAAGTAATAAACCTGTTCCCATCCCTCACACTAACTACCCTAATCCTACTAACCGTACCCATCATGACAACTAGTCTTAGCACCCACAAATTCACCAATTACCCACTTTACGTAAAAACAACCATTTCATACGCCTTTATCACTAGTATAATTCCCACTATAATATTTATTCATACAGGACAAGAAATAATTATTTCAAACTGACACTGACTAACCATCCAAACCCTCAAACTATCTCTCAGCTTCAAAATAGATTACTTCTCGACAATATTTATCCCAGTATCACTATTCGTCACATGATCCATCATAGAATTCTCAATATGATACATACATTCCGACCCCAACATCAACCAATTTTTTAAGTACTTACTCTTATTTCTTATCACAATACTCATCCTCGTCACTGCAAATAACATCTTTCAACTATTCATTGGCTGAGAAGGAGTCGGAATTATATCATTTCTACTAATTGGATGGTGATACGGACGAGCAGACGCAAACACAGCAGCTCTACAAGCAATCCTATATAACCGCATTGGCGACATCGGATTTATCCTAGCAATAGCATGATTCCTAATTAACCTCAACACTTGAGACCTTCAACAAATCTTCTTACTAAAACCAGAGAACTCAAATCTACCTCTAATAGGACTAATTCTAGCCGCAACCGGAAAATCCGCACAATTTAGCCTGCACCCATGATTACCCTCCGCAATAGAGGGTCCGACACCTGTCTCAGCATTACTCCACTCAAGTACAATAGTAGTAGCAGGTATTTTCTTACTAATCCGCTTTTATCCATTAACAGAAAACAATAAACTCATCCAATCTACTATACTATGCCTAGGAGCCATTACCACACTATTTACAGCAATATGTGCCCTCACCCAAAATGACATTAAAAAAATCATCGCCTTCTCTACATCCAGCCAACTCGGCCTTATGATAGTAACAATTGGAATTAACCAGCCTCACCTAGCACTTCTTCACATCTGCACCCACGCTTTCTTCAAAGCCATATTATTTCTATGCTCCGGCTCCATCATCCACAATCTAAATAACGAACAAGATATTCGAAAAATAGGAGGCCTATTTAAAGCCATACCATTCACCGCAACAGCCCTTATTATTGGCAGCCTTGCACTAACAGGAATACCTTTCCTCACCGGATTCTACTCCAAAGATCTAATTATTGAATCCGCCAACACGTCATATACCAACGCCTGAGCCCTCTTAATAACACTAATCGCCATCTCCTTCACAGCTATCTACAGTACCCGTATTATTTTCTTCACACTCCTAGGACAACCCCGATTCCCAACCCTTATTTCTATTAATGAAAACAACCCATTCCTAATTAACTCAATTAAACGCTTACTAATCGGAAGTCTTTTCGCAGGATTCATCATTTCTAACAACATCCCCCCAACAACCATTCCCCAAACAACTATACCCTACTACCTAAAAATCACCGCCCTAACAATTACAATCCTAGGCTTTATTCTAGCACTAGAAATTAACAACATAACCCACTACTTAAAGTTCAATTACCCATCAAACATATTCAAATTTTCTAACCTACTAGGATATTATCCCACAGTCATACACCGCTTAACCCCCTATATAAATCTAACAATAAGCCAAAAATCAGCATCCTCCCTTCTAGACCTAACCTGACTAGAAACCATTATACCAAAAACCATCTCACTAACCCAAATAAAAACATCTATCATAATCACAAACCAAAAAGGCTTAATTAAATTATATTTCCTTTCCTTCCTAATTACGATTTTCACTAGCACAATTCTACTTAATTTCCACGAGTAATCTCTATAATCACCACTACACCAATTAATAAAGATCAACCAGTAACAATAACTAATCAAGTACCATAGCTGTACAAAGCAGCAATCCCCATGGCCTCCTCACTAAAAAACCCAGAATCCCCTGTATCATAAATTACCCAATCCCCCATACCATTAAACTTAAACACAATCTCCACCTCCTTATCCTTCAACACATAGTAAATTATAAAAAACTCCATCAACAAACCAGTAATAAACGTTCCTAAAACAACCTTATTAGAAACCCAAACCTCAGGATACTGCTCAGTAGCCATAGCTGTCGTATAACCAAAAACCACCATTATACCCCCTAAATAAACTAAAAAAACCATTAAACCTAAAAAAGAACCACCATAATTTAACACAATACCACACCCAACCCCACCACTCACAATCAATCCCAACCCCCCATAAATAGGCGAAGGTTTTGAAGAAAACCCTACAAAGCCCATCACAAAAATTACACTTAAAATAAATACAATGTACATAATCATTATTCCTGCATGGAATCTAACCATGACTAATGATATGAAAAACCATCGTTGTTATTCAACTACAAGAACACTAATGATCAACATCCGAAAAACTCACCCACTAATAAAAATCGTAAACAACGCACTCATTGACCTCCCAACTCCATCAAACATCTCATCATGATGAAACTTTGGATCCCTCCTAGGCACTTGCTTAGCTCTACAAATCTTAACAGGCCTATTCCTAGCAATACACTACACATCCGATACAACAATAGCATTCTCCTCTGTAACCCACATTTGTCGAGACGTAAACTATGGCTGAATCATCCGATATATGCACGCAAACGGAGCATCAATATTTTTTATCTGCCTATTTATGCATGTAGGACGAGGCCTATATTACGGATCATATACCTTCTTAGAAACATGAAACATCGGAGTAATTCTCCTATTTACAACAATAGCCACAGCATTCATAGGCTATGTCCTACCATGAGGACAGATATCATTCTGAGGAGCAACAGTCATTACCAACCTCCTCTCGGCAATCCCATACATTGGCACCAACCTAGTTGAATGAATCTGAGGGGGATTTTCAGTAGACAAAGCCACCCTCACCCGATTCTTCGCTTTCCACTTCATCCTCCCATTTATCATTGTAGCTCTCACCATAATCCACTTAATTTTCCTCCACGAAACAGGATCCAACAACCCCACAGGAATTCCATCAGACACAGACAAAATTCCATTTCACCCTTATTACACCATCAAGGACATCCTAGGCATCATACTATTAATCCTCATCCTCATATCACTAGTACTATTCACTCCCGACCTACTCGGAGACCCGGATAATTATACTCCAGCAAACCCACTCAGTACACCCTCCCACATTAAGCCAGAATGGTATTTCCTATTTGCATACGCAATCCTACGATCAATCCCCAATAAACTGGGAGGAGTCCTAGCCTTAGTCCTTTCCATCTTGATCTTAACACTCGTACCCTTCCTCCACACATCCAAACAACGAAGCATAATGTTCCGACCAATCAGCCAATGCATATTCTGACTTTTAATAGCAGACCTATTAACACTTACATGAATCGGAGGACAACCGGTTGAACACCCCTACATCACCATCGGACAATTAGCATCCATCATATATTTCCTCATCATCCTGGCAATAATACCACTAGCCAGCACCATCGAAAACAATCTCCTGAAATGAAGACAAGTCTTTGTAGTAAAATTAATACGCTGGTCTTGTAAACCAGAAAAGGAGAACAATTAACCTCCCTAAGACTCAAGGAAGAAGCGATAGCCTCACCATCAACACCCAAAGCTGAAGTTCTACTTAAACTATTCCCTGAACCACTATTAATTGCGTCTATTGATATACCCCCAAAAACACTAAGAACCTCCCCAGTATTAA
>NW_026292282.1:0-21747 GCF_023091745.1 Budorcas taxicolor | reverse complement strand
GATTGCAAATATTCATTTTATTGATGTAAATGACCCCGTTGTAATTTGGGTCTAATTCTGGGATTGTACTATCTATAACCGGACGAACTTTTATTTGGTTGTTTGCTTTCGTTTTCTTCATTAGTAGTTATCGTAGGCATTCAAACCACTAGATGAACAATCAACTAAGTTAATTCTATCTAATTTCACTTAGGTGCTCATTTGCAAACTAAAGGATAATAGGTACTTGCATGATAGGAAATTGACAAATAAACGGGACATAGTTATCATGTTAGGCTTATTAACCAAACGAGACTTTCAAGATAAACTAGTAGGCAAATCGGTTGGTGACAAATAGGAGTCTTTAATGGAATTGGATTAATGATTGGAATAATTGAGGCGTTTAAAGAATTAGGTCAAACAAAGAGCCCAATTACAGCCGTTATGCTGCCGGATTTCCGGAAAAATTTGGAGTCTAGAATAAAACGTTAAGTGCTAAACCTCCTAGAATGATTAAGAATGTGAAAGGACTTGAATGTTTAGATCACACCCTAGTCTAACCTTTATAGGCCGGGTTGGGGCGTGACACCCTATAATAGAATGGTATCAGAGCTTAGTTTACTAACTAGGCGTTAGTCGGGTTCAACTCTCGGACCATGGGTAGAAGCCCTAAGGTAATTGTGATGTCTTGTTTATATGTGTTATGTGTGCTAATGTGCTTTAATTGCTTTGAGCATTGAATACTATGTGCCTTTGTGGACTATATGTTTTATGTGTCATGCACACCAACACGTTTGTGCCTTCGATAATGCATGCATGTGTTATATTCCTTTCTTGATGCACTTGCATGTTATATAACTGTGAATGACTGTTTATACACATAGATAGTTAGGATTAGGACTTTCAGGGAAGTGAATTTGTGCAGGACGAACGAAAAGGCTCGGTTACAGATTTCTGGCATCTTTACAGGTACTCAATGGATCGTATATATTATTGGATATGCATATATAAAATGCGTAGCACTGGTATAATTGTTGAGGTAAAGTTATCTCCTTATTTTTGGAATACCTATACCTGTGATTAAGTTGTCAATTTTATAGCTATGAAGTTATTGATTCCGTTAAACCGTTCTTCTAATTGTGGTTCAAGAATAAATGTTAAGGACATACAATTTTCCTTAGATATAAGAATATACTATTAAATATGTAGAGTAGTATATATTCTCATGTGCTGATAGTGGAAGTTGACTTGGAGGTTTCTTTGAATCCATTTCTCACATCTTAAAATTGGCTTGATAGGCTATCTAAGAAGTTGGCAATATACTCGTACGATTGAATCCTTACTTGATTGGAATTAAGCATCGTTGAACCTAATAAGGTGTATATTAACGAGTTTCAAGTTCACCCAATGATAAGTCTGTGACCTAGAAATTAACGGATGAACTCATGGAAATGGACGATAGGGGTTAGATTATTAAGGCGTGAATAATGTGTTTAGGTAACTTAACAATGGATAACCTCAAGACATGTAGGCAACTCTAGAGATTAAGTTTAACAAGATTGATGAGTCTTTAGTATAACAAGATATGGGGATATTGGAATCGAGGAATTCGCGTAACGAGAACTCGTGTTCGGAAGACTACACCTAAATGTTAGGTCGAATGGAAGTGTAAGGTATTGAATTATGTATTAGATGATGTTGCTAAGGTCCTAAGTTGGATATTGGTGATATTAAGAATCATGGTATTAATTTGGTGCCTCTTGGATTTAGTTGTGATTATGCAAGTAAGTCATTCTATGCACTCGTTGTTTGGATACCCTAGAGGATGTTAGAAAGCATATATCCTTAAGTAAGACCGATGGACCTATTATATAAACCATGAAAATGAGATTAAAGCATCTGATTGCAAGTGGAGTCGTTAGGATATGATTAGTAATCCTAAATAGCTAATAGTGAGTATGCATGATGATTCATGGCAAACCCTAGGACCTAAGGTCAACGAGTCTCGATGCTCTTAGCCTAGCTGAACATGTAAATGGGAAGAGTAAGATTTCATAAAGCTAAGATAGAGATGAATCAGAGTCATGATGACCAAGAGACTATTGTTAGACAAATGTATTATGTGCACCGTTTCACTTCTAGAAACTAGCAGTTGGAGACTTCGAATTGTGGTCATTGAATAAGAGGGGTGAATTTTGTAGTGATAGTTAAATAAGTAATTGATTACTTTTGAAGTTCTATTAGGTTATGTTGAAGGATGCCTCGTAGTCATAATTCTTATATTGATACAACCTTGAAGTTATCTCGTGTAAGTATTTTATGAGCTCGGCCATTTCGGTACCCATTTATAATCCTAGGATTGTTGCTGTATGGCCGGTAACTTAGTAGAGCATTGATATCACTTACATGGCTATGAACCTAGCTTAGTAACATTAATGTTGAAGATATATTGGCAGGCATTAAGTGTTCGAAGGAATGACTAGGTTGCTAAGTGAGTAGGACCATTGTCTTCTTAAGTATGACGTAACCTTGGATTGAGGTGAGTGGAATTTATTTGAGGTTGAAACTATTCGCTTTAGGAGTCTTGGTTAAGGAAAAAAAAAAAAAAAAAAATTCTGAAGCCTCGTGACGTGAAAATAGAGATTTGAATAAGGAAATAAATTGTGGATCGCAAGTTGATGAGTTTACTTGTAAGAGTTGAACAAGTGCGTCATGATTAGTTTACTCATGCAATTTCGATGGCAATTTGTCTGTGGTACCTAATAAACGTTAGAGTTTGAGTTTAACGAATCTCAACGGTCTTTCTTCTTGATTACGAGCTTGAAGGTTAACGAAGCTGGGGAAGAATGTTAATGAATAGGAGCCTGTAACTGGGAGACTAGTCGTTAGAAGATTTGCTAATCTAATGCACCTATGAGATAAGGATTATGATATTGTCGATAGATGACGATTTGAGATGGATTAGTTGTTTGGTGAGTTCTTCTTGAAGATAGGGTCGTATTGTAGAAATAATCCATAACATGTGTATATCCTACGTGTTAACAATTTTGAAGCTAGTAGACAGAATATGTAAATCGGATATAGACCTATCATCTTGAAATTAGCGTATGTCACCCTAGGATCATGGAATTATTGTGATATTGCTTTTGAGGTATGAATGCGAGATTGACAGAACATGAGTCATGATTTTGGAGTTACAGTTATATTGTTAGAATACCGATGCAGCTTTGATAACTATGTTTGGAGATTCTAACCTTAGTTAATAAACTCGACCTTAAGATCAAATGGAGAATAGAGTCGTTCAAAGAAAAGAACTATAAATGTAGAGGTCACAACGAACTAAATGATTGGAGAAACATAGGAAGTGAATTGGTTATGGTAAGAGATCACCAAACACAGGACGAACCGGAGTAGGAAGAATAACAAGGGTCAGAATCCGTCTAAATGACCTCAATAGGCAAGAATAAATTTCGGGACGAAATTCTTTTAAGGAGGGGAGGATGTGAGGCCCGACCCCCGAATAACGTGTGTTACCTTGATTTGCGTGCCATAGACCCCTAATTATATGACCGACCTTGGATTACGTGTCCTGTCTTGGTTTTCATGCATACCTCGTCATACGTGCCTTGACCTAGAATAGTGTGCCCTAATCCCCGACTTAAATGTGGTACCTAGAAATACGTGCCCTGACCTCGATGTATGTGCGTTACCTCATTTCATGTGCCCTAACCTTGAACTGCGTACCTTAACCTAAGTTTAAGAGTCGTACCTCGATTTGCGTGCATTACATTGAATTACGTGCCTTGCATTAGTTTACGTGCATTCACCTAGGATTGCGTGCATTAGTCTTGAAGTCCGTGTCTTATCTTGTAGTTCGTGTCTACCTCGTGATTCATGCCCCGTATTGATTTCGGTGCGTGCCTCGTAGTGCGTGCCCTAGACCTAGGAAAATGTGCCTTCACACTAACCGAGAAAGCATCTTACACGGAACACTAAATTATAAAATAATCCTAATTCAAATCCTACAAAATCCACTATCAATATAATAATCCTAACTCAAATCTCTACAAAATCCACTAACACCTAAATATTATATTTTAAACTCACTACAAGACAAAATCTCACAAACCTCTAAACATACCCTATATTCTATTCTACCTAAAACCCCTAAATACCCAACATTCTCTTACACACATGTTAAAACAATTCAAAAGATGACACAAAATCAGATTTTTGCATGCATGTTTAATTCAAAATGATTCTAGACAAGTCATGACACAAAAACACTTATCAATGCATAAAAAATTGCTCAAACCACCTCAATTCTCACACCATTTTCGACCAAACCACCTATGCCCATGCTAACATTTCAAAATTCCATCTTGAAGACAAAAAAAATTCTGAATTTGTATGCCCAAGGCTGACCACATGCTCAAAAAATTGCAAAAGCCTCCTTTTTCCCTCATTTCTCTCACTTTCCTCACATTTTCTCTCTCTCCCTCTCATTTTCTCTCTCCATTTCGGTTTTGGCTGAGTTCTCTACCTCCATAGCTTCTCTTCTTCACACCATAGCTAAACCAAGCAAGCCACAAGCAAAGGACCTCAACCGAAAAAGCTAGGATGCAAAAATCACTCATGCATGTGCATTGAAGCTTCATTTTCGGCCTAGGTGAGTTACTAAGCTTCCATTTCTTTTCTTCAAGTCCTAACTACATGCATGTACTAAGAGATTGCTTACTAGGCTAGGAAAAATATAGAAAACCAAGTTGGAAACTCGGCTAAGCAAGAAGAAGAAGAAATTTGAGCCTCAACAAGGTTTTTGTGCATCTTTTGGTTGATTGCAAAGGTGAGGGTTAAAAGCTTTTGAAAACTCTTTGAAATTTCACATGCATGTTCATAAATGTGTGTATTTGCTTCTGTACTTGAGCTATATGGTCGTTCATAAGCTTAAACAACCATGCATGGCAAGATCTTGGCTTGAAAATAATGCTAGGTGAAGTCGAAATGGATGACAGCTCTCTGACCAGTCTGTTCGAGGTAATTTTAGCTAAGAAAATGATGTTGAAAATTCATGAAAATTGGTAGGTGACTAGTTTGGACATTTTTGAACAGTTTTCCAGAAATAGGACGAAGCTAATTTTGACTCTAAGGTCCTCAAAATGGCAAATCTTTAAAATGTGACCAAATCTGGAAATCTGGAAAAATGAAGCAGGTTTTGGCAGATGCACTGACCTTGTGGAACGAACCATATTTTACTTAGTTAATGATGTCCAAAATGTATGAAAATTGGTATTCTACTAGATTTTTCAGTTCTGGACAATTTTTTCAGAAATGGACCAAAGCTAAAAATGACTCTAAGGACCTCAAAAACGTCAATTATCGAAATGTGTGCAAATCTGGACAGTTTTGTGCTATTCCACTGTTTCGGCTATATCTAATGATCTCGAACTCCAATTGATGCAAGGTTTGTTTCTGATTTTAGTTAACTTCTAAATATTTAATTTGACATCTTATTCACTGGATTTGGAGATTGTTTGTTTATCCTATTGATTGTGAGAAAACAGCCTATTGCAGTAAAGGTTTCACTTAGCTATATGCTTGGAAAATTGATGTAACCTCCCTTGTGGTACTAATTGCTTGGAATTGTGGTGTTGGAATGTTGTGTGGACTGTTTTGGGTACTTGAGGATGTTTGAACTGAATGATGCATGACTTGAGAATGATTTTGAGTTGACTTAGGGTTTAATCACGCGGTTAAGCATGAAACGGAAACCCTAATGACTAGGTAGTCTTGCTAAGTGTTGATCATTTGGATATTGTGTGGAAATTAGATGCTTAGTGGGCTGCCCGAAAATGTCTTATAACTTCAAATGTGATTTTGACCATTGCATGTTGTCAAATAAGCTTTTCTCGCATTTGAACCCTTGTTGATATCACTGCATGTTGAGTAATCTTATCACTTGATTGCGTGGACTTTTAATGAGTTATATGGCCTGTTTTATATGTGTTACATGGCAGCCCGTTTAATTTCCATATAATTCTATATGCCTTTCAAGTGAAATTTCCTGTCTTATCATGTCCTGCCTGTTTATCTATCAATGTGAAAACTTATGACTGTCCGGAGGCAACCTACTTTGTTGTCCTCCTTCTGTGATATATATTACCTGTCATAAATGTGCATTGCATACAAGGTTGCAACCTTCCTGTCAGCATGGTAGTGATCACGCACGCCGGGCGGCATCGGGCTTGCCGGTGTTATCGTGACCTCCATGGTCCCATTCCCTCTCTCGCTTGGGGGCTAGACTTCCTCGGAGAGTTGGGTCGTAGGATTTTGGGGTACATCCGGAGTACACCCACTTGGTGTGTTTGGGGGATGATTTGAAGTCGGCCGCAACAGTTGATCCTGGATCTGATCTGAGAGCAAAAGCTCACCGTATCCTTTTTATTATATGTATAAGTACTCCCGCTTGGATCCTAGAGAACCTCGGGGAGGAAAGACTGGTATTCCTGTTTCTGTATTTGTATTTCTGTACTTGTACTTCTGTTGTATTCATGTTTGAAAAAGGGATTTTCATAAGTTTAATCGGAAAATGAGTTTCAAAACGTATTTCTCGTTCCCCCTCGCTGAGTTCATAAGGACTCACCCTCTTTTTATCACAGGTGAAGAAGAACAGGTATAGGTACCCGAGGCCAACGTGCTTATCGATGATTCCTTGGAGTGATTGCCTGTCCCTAAGTGCTTTTGTGCCTTGCCTGAAAGTGGTTGCTATATGGATGTTGTGTTTGATTGCAAATATTCATTTTATTGATGTAAATGACCCCGTTGTAATTTGGGTCTAATTCTGGGATTGTACTATCTATAACCGGACGAACTTTTATTTGGTTGTTTGCTTTCGTTTTCTTCATTAGTAGTTATCGTAGGCATTCAAACCACTAGATGAACAATCAACTAAGTTAATTCTATCTAATTTCACTTAGGTGCTCATTTGCAAACTAAAGGATAATAGGTACTTGCATGATAGGAAATTGACAAATAAACGGGACATAGTTATCATGTTAGGCTTATTAACCAAACGAGACTTTCAAGATAAACTAGTAGGCAAATCGGTTGGTGACAAATAGGAGTCTTTAATGGAATTGGATTAATGATTGGAATAATTGAGGCGTTTAAAGAATTAGGTCAAACAAAGAGCCCAATTACAGCCGTTATGCTGCCGGATTTCCGGAAAAATTTGGAGTCTAGAATAAAACGTTAAGTGCTAAACCTCCTAGAATGATTAAGAATGTGAAAGGACTTGAATGTTTAGATCACACCCTAGTCTAACCTTTATAGGCCGGGTTGGGGCGTGACACCCTATAATAGAATGGTATCAGAGCTTAGTTTACTAACTAGGCGTTAGTCGGGTTCAACTCTCGGACCATGGGTAGAAGCCCTAAGGTAATTGTGATGTCTTGTTTATATGTGTTATGTGTGCTAATGTGCTTTAATTGCTTTGAGCATTGAATACTATGTGCCTTTGTGGACTATATGTTTTATGTGTCATGCACACCAACACGTTTGTGCCTTCGATAATGCATGCATGTGTTATATTCCTTTCTTGATGCACTTGCATGTTATATAACTGTGAATGACTGTTTATACACATAGATAGTTAGGATTAGGACTTTCAGGGAAGTGAATTTGTGCAGGACGAACGAAAAGGCTCGGTTACAGATTTCTGGCATCTTTACAGGTACTCAATGGATCGTATATATTATTGGATATGCATATATAAAATGCGTAGCACTGGTATAATTGTTGAGGTAAAGTTATCTCCTTATTTTTGGAATACCTATACCTGTGATTAAGTTGTCAATTTTATAGCTATGAAGTTATTGATTCCGTTAAACCGTTCTTCTAATTGTGGTTCAAGAATAAATGTTAAGGACATACAATTTTCCTTAGATATAAGAATATACTATTAAATATGTAGAGTAGTATATATTCTCATGTGCTGATAGTGGAAGTTGACTTGGAGGTTTCTTTGAATCCATTTCTCACATCTTAAAATTGGCTTGATAGGCTATCTAAGAAGTTGGCAATATACTCGTACGATTGAATCCTTACTTGATTGGAATTAAGCATCGTTGAACCTAATAAGGTGTATATTAACGAGTTTCAAGTTCACCCAATGATAAGTCTGTGACCTAGAAATTAACGGATGAACTCATGGAAATGGACGATAGGGGTTAGATTATTAAGGCGTGAATAATGTGTTTAGGTAACTTAACAATGGATAACCTCAAGACATGTAGGCAACTCTAGAGATTAAGTTTAACAAGATTGATGAGTCTTTAGTATAACAAGATATGGGGATATTGGAATCGAGGAATTCGCGTAACGAGAACTCGTGTTCGGAAGACTACACCTAAATGTTAGGTCGAATGGAAGTGTAAGGTATTGAATTATGTATTAGATGATGTTGCTAAGGTCCTAAGTTGGATATTGGTGATATTAAGAATCATGGTATTAATTTGGTGCCTCTTGGATTTAGTTGTGATTATGCAAGTAAGTCATTCTATGCACTCGTTGTTTGGATACCCTAGAGGATGTTAGAAAGCATATATCCTTAAGTAAGACCGATGGACCTATTATATAAACCATGAAAATGAGATTAAAGCATCTGATTGCAAGTGGAGTCGTTAGGATATGATTAGTAATCCTAAATAGCTAATAGTGAGTATGCATGATGATTCATGGCAAACCCTAGGACCTAAGGTCAACGAGTCTCGATGCTCTTAGCCTAGCTGAACATGTAAATGGGAAGAGTAAGATTTCATAAAGCTAAGATAGAGATGAATCAGAGTCATGATGACCAAGAGACTATTGTTAGACAAATGTATTATGTGCACCGTTTCACTTCTAGAAACTAGCAGTTGGAGACTTCGAATTGTGGTCATTGAATAAGAGGGGTGAATTTTGTAGTGATAGTTAAATAAGTAATTGATTACTTTTGAAGTTCTATTAGGTTATGTTGAAGGATGCCTCGTAGTCATAATTCTTATATTGATACAACCTTGAAGTTATCTCGTGTAAGTATTTTATGAGCTCGGCCATTTCGGTACCCATTTATAATCCTAGGATTGTTGCTGTATGGCCGGTAACTTAGTAGAGCATTGATATCACTTACATGGCTATGAACCTAGCTTAGTAACATTAATGTTGAAGATATATTGGCAGGCATTAAGTGTTCGAAGGAATGACTAGGTTGCTAAGTGAGTAGGACCATTGTCTTCTTAAGTATGACGTAACCTTGGATTGAGGTGAGTGGAATTTATTTGAGGTTGAAACTATTCGCTTTAGGAGTCTTGGTTAAGGAAAAAAAAAAAAAAAAAATTCTGAAGCCTCGTGACGTGAAAATAGATATTTGAATAAGGAAATAAATTGTGGATCGCAAGTTGATGAGTTTACTTGTAAGAGTTGAACAAGTGCGTCATGATTAGTTTACTCATGCAATTTCGATGGCAATTTGTCTGTGGTACCTAATAAACGTTAGAGTTTGAGTTTAACGAATCTCAACGGTCTTTCTTCTTGATTACGAGCTTGAAGGTTAACGAAGCTGGGGAAGAATGTTAATGAATAGGAGCCTGTAACTGGGAGACTAGTCGTTAGAAGATTTGCTAATCTAATGCACCTATGAGATAAGGATTATGATATTGTCGATAGATGACGATTTGAGATGGATTAGTTGTTTGGTGAGTTCTTCTTGAAGATAGGGTCGTATTGTAGAAATAATCCATAACATGTGTATATCCTACGTGTTAACAATTTTGAAGCTAGTAGACAGAATATGTAAATCGGATATAGACCTATCATCTTGAAATTAGCGTATGTCACCCTAGGATCATGGAATTATTGTGATATTGCTTTTGAGGTATGAATGCGAGATTGACAGAACATGAGTCATGATTTTGGAGTTACAGTTATATTGTTAGAATACCGATGCAGCTTTGATAACTATGTTTGGAGATTCTAACCTTAGTTAATAAACTCGACCTTAAGATCAAATGGAGAATAGAGTCGTTCAAAGAAAAGAACTATAAATGTAGAGGTCACAACGAACTAAATGATTGGAGAAACATAGGAAGTGAATTGGTTATGGTAAGAGATCACCAAACACAGGACGAACCGGAGTAGGAAGAATAACAAGGGTCAGAATCCGTCTAAATGACCTCAATAGGCAAGAATAAATTTCGGGACGAAATTCTTTTAAGGAGGGGAGGATGTGAGGCCCGACCCCGAATAACGTGTGTTACCTTGATTTGCGTGCCATAGACCCCTAATTATATGACCGACCTTGGATTACGTGTCCTGTCTTGGTTTTCATGCATACCTCGTCATACGTGCCTTGACCTAGAATAGTGTGCCCTAATCCCCGACTTAAATGTGGTACCTAGAAATACGTGCCCTGACCTCGATGTATGTGCGTTACCTCATTTCATGTGCCCTAACCTTGAACTGCGTACCTTAACCTAAGTTTAAGAGTCGTACCTCGATTTGCGTGCATTACATTGAATTACGTGCCTTGCATTAGTTTACGTGCATTCACCTAGGATTGCGTGCATTAGTCTTGAAGTCCGTGTCTTACCTTGTAGTTCGTGTCTACCTCGTGATTCATGCCCCGTATTGATTTCGGTGCGTGCCTCGTAGTGCGTGCCCTAGACCTAGGAAAATGTGCCTTCACACTAACCGAGAAAGCATCTTACACGGAACACTAAATTATAAAATAATCCTAATTCAAATCCTACAAAATCCACTATCAATATAATAATCCTAACTCAAATCTCTACAAAATCCACTAACACCTAAATATTATATTTTAAACTCACTACAAGACAAAATCTCACAAACCTCTAAACATACCCTATATTCTATTCTACCTAAAACCCCTAAATACCCAACATTCTCTTACACACATGTTAAAACAATTCAAAAGATGACACAAAATCAGATTTTTGCATGCATGTTTAATTCAAAATGATTCTAGACAAGTCATGACACAAAAACACTTATCAATGCATAAAAAATTGCTCAAACCACCTCAATTCTCACACCATTTTCGACCAAACCACCTATGCCCATGCTAACATTTCAAAATTCCATCTTGAAGACAAAAAAATTCTGAATTTGTATGCCCAAGGCTGACCACATGCTCAAAAAATTGCAAAAGCCTCCTTTTTCCCTCATTTCTCTCACTTTCCTCACATTTTCTCTCTCTCCCTCTCATTTTCTCTCTCCATTTCGGTTTTGGCTGAGTTCTCTACCTCCATAGCTTCTCTTCTTCACACCATAGCTAAACCAAGCAAGCCACAAGCAAAGGACCTCAACCGAAAAAGCTAGGATGCAAAAATCACTCATGCATGTGCATTGAAGCTTCATTTTCGGCCTAGGTGAGTTACTAAGCTTCCATTTCTTTTCTTCAAGTCCTAACTACATGCATGTACTAAGAGATTGCTTACTAGGCTAGGAAAAATATAGAAAACCAAGTTGGAAACTCGGCTAAGCAAGAAGAAGAAGAAATTTGAGCCTCAACAAGGTTTTTGTGCATCTTTTGGTTGATTGCAAAGGTGAGGGTTAAAAGCTTTTGAAAACTCTTTGAAATTTCACATGCATGTTCATAAATGTGTGTATTTGCTTCTGTACTTGAGCTATATGGTCGTTCATAAGCTTAAACAACCATGCATGGCAAGATCTTGGCTTGAAAATGATGCTAGGTGAAGTCGAAATGGATGACAGCTCTCTGACCAGTCTGTTCGAGGTAATTTTAGCTAAGAAAATGATGTTGAAAATTCATGAAAATTGGTAGGTGACTAGTTTGGACATTTTTGAACAGTTTTCCCAGAAATAGGACGAAGCTAATTTTGACTCTAAGGTCCTCAAAATGGCAAATCTTTAAAATGTGACCAAATCTGGAAATCTGGAAAAATGAAGCAGGTTTTGGCAGATGCACTGACCTTGTGGAACGAACCATATTTGACTTAGTTAATGATGTCCAAAATGTATGAAAATTGGTATTCTACTAGATTTTTCAGTTCTGGACAATTTTGTCAGAAATGGACCAAAGCTAAAAATGACTCTAAGGACCTCAAAAACGTCAATTATCGAAATGTGTGCAAATCTGGACAGTTTTGTGCTATTCCACTGTTTCGGCTATATCTAATGATCTCGAACTCCAATTGATGCAAGGTTTGTTTCTGATTTTAGTTAACTTCTAAATATTTAATTTGACATCTTATTCACTGGATTTGGAGATTGTTTGTTTATCCTATTGATTGTGAGAAAACAGCCTATTGCAGTAAAGGTTTCACTTAGCTATATGCTTGGAAAATTGATGTAACCTCCCTTGTGGTACTAATTGCTTGGAATTGTGGTGTTGGAATGTTGTGTGGACTGTTTTGGGTACTTGAGGATGTTTGAACTGAATGATGCATGACTTGAGAATGATTTTGAGTTGACTTAGGGTTTAATCACGCGGTTAAGCATGAAACGGAAACCCTAATGACTAGGTAGTCTTGCTAAGTGTTGATCATTTGGATATTGTGTGGAAATTAGATGCTTAGTGGGCTGCCCGAAAATGTCTTATAACTTCAAATGTGATTTTGACCATTGCATGTTGTCAAATAAGCTTTTCTCGCATTTGAACCCTTGTTGATATCACTGCATGTTGAGTAATCTTATCACTTGATTGCGTGGACTTTTAATGAGTTATATGGCCTGTTTTATATGTGTTACATGGCAGCCCGTTTAATTTCCATATAATTCTATATGCCTTTCAAGTGAAATTTCCTGTCTTATCATGTCCTGCCTGTTTATCTATCAATGTGAAAACTTATGACTGTCCGGAGGCAACCTACTTTGTTGTCCTCCTTCTGTGATATATATTACCTGTCATAAATGTGCATTGCATACAAGGTTGCAACCTTCCTGTCGGCATGGTAGTGATCACGCACGCCGGGCGGCATCGGGCTTGCCGGTGTTATCGTGACCTCCATGGTCCCATTCCCTCTCTCGCTTGGGGGCTAGACTTCCTCGGAGAGTTGGGTCGTAGGATTTTGGGGTACATCCGGAGTACACCCACTTGGTGTGTTTGGGGGATGATTTGAAGTCGGCCGCAACAGTTGATCCTGGATCTGATCTGAGAGCAAAAGCTCACCGTATCCTTTTTATTATATGTATAAGTACTCCCGCTTGGATCCTAGAGAACCTCGGGGAGGAAAGACTGGTATTCCTGTTTCTGTATTTGTATTTCTGTACTTGTACTTCTGTTGTATTCATGTTTGAAAAAGGGATTTTCATAAGTTTAATCGGAAAATGAGTTTCAAAACGTATTTCTCGTTCCCCCTCGCTGAGTTCATAAGGACTCACCCTCTTTTTATCACAGGTGAAGAAGAACAGGTACAGGTACCCGAGGCCAACGTGCTTATCGATGATTCCTTGGAGTGATTGCCTGTCCCTAAGTGCTTTTGTGCCTTGCCTGAAAGTGGTTGCTATATGGATGTTGTGTTTGATTGCAAATATTCATTTTATTGATGTAAATGACCCCGTTGTAATTTGGGTCTAATTCTGGGATTGTACTATCTATAACCGGACGAACTTTTATTTGGTTGTTTGCTTTCGTTTTCTTCATTAGTAGTTATCGTAGGCATTCAAACCACTAGATGAACAATCAACTAAGTTAATTCTATCTAATTTCACTTAGGTGCTCATTTGCAAACTAAAGGATAATAGGTACTTGCATGATAGGAAATTGACAAATAAACGGGACATAGTTATCATGTTAGGCTTATTAACCAAACGAGACTTTCAAGATAAACTAGTAGGCAAATCGGTTGGTGACAAATAGGAGTCTTTAATGGAATTGGATTAATGATTGGAATAATTGAGGCGTTTAAAGAATTAGGTCAAACAAAGAGCCCATTACAGCCGTTATGCTGCCGGATTTCCGGAAAAATTTGGAGTCTAGAATAAAATGTTAAGTGCTAAACCTCCTAGAATGATTAAGAATGTGAAAGGACTTGAATGTTTAGATCACACCCTAGTCTAACCTTTATAGGCCGGGTTGGGGCGTGACATACTGCCCCTGTATTAGAGCTCCCGAAGAGCTTTCCAACGGTACGCTGTGTGCTGAGTAACTCCTTACGGATCAAAAGTTATGGGCACCGGAAAGATAGGTTCCTGGTCTTAAGCCCCACGCCCTCGATTTGCGGGCTCAGCCTCTACGTGAAGAGAAGTTATCTTGCACAAGGTGCTTGGGATTCGGTAATAGAAATGTGATGGATTAGGTTGTCGTCCTTATCGCGGCTCACAACGTATGATCCGGGATGAAAAAACAGCGCAAAAGAAGAAAAGTGTCTAAAAACTGATGAAAAAGTTCAATTTTTGGCTCCGAAAATGGGCGTAGCCGAGCAGGTTTGCTGCCCCCGTCGTAGAGCTTTCTAACCGTATGCTTTGCACTACGTAACTCCTTTCGGATCAAAAGTTACAGGCATCGGAGCGACGGAGACCTGGTCCTAAGCCCCACGCCCTCGGTTTGCGGGCCCAGCCTCTACGTGGAGCGAAGTTGTCTTGCCCAAGGTGGTGTGGGATTCGGTAGTAGAAATGTAATGGATTAGGTTGTTGTCCTTTTCGCAACTCACGACGCACGTCCTAGACGGAAAAATAGCACAAAAGAAGAAAAGTGTCCAGAAACTGATGAAAACTTTAGATTTTGGGCTCCACAAATAGGCGTTGCATAGCAGCCTTACTGCCCCTACCCTAGAGCTTTCGGAGAGCTTTCCAACAGTATGCTATGTGATGCGTAACTCCTTACGGATCAAAAGTTATGGGCACCGGAGCGACGGAGACCTGGTCCCAAGCCCCAAGGCTTGGTTTGTGGGCCCAGCCTCTACATGAAACGAATTTGTCTTGCCCAAGGTGCTGTGGGATTCGGTAATAGAAATGTAATGGATTAGGTTGTCTTCCTTTTCGTGGCTCATGACGTACGATCCTTGACGAAAAAATAGCGTAAAGGAAGAAAAATGTCCAAAAACTGATGAAAACGTTTAATTTTGGGCTCCAAAAATAGGCACAGCTGAGCAGGCTTGACGCCCACATCGTAGAGCTCTCGGAGTACTTTCCAACGGTATGCTATTCGCCGCGTAACTCCTTACAGATCAAAAGTTATGGGCACTGGAGCGACGGAGACCTGGTCCTAAGCCCCACGCCCTCGGTTTGCGGGCCCAGCCTCTACGTGAAACGAAGTTTTCTTGTCCAAGGTGGCATGGTATTCGGTAATAGAAATGTGATGGATTAGGTTGTCGTCCTTTTCGCAGCTCACGACCTTCGATCCGGGACGGAAAAACAACGCAAAAGAAGAAAAGTGTCCAGAAACTGATGTAAACGTTCGATTTTGGGCTCCGAAAAGAGGCACTGGAAAGCAGACTTGCTGCCCCCATTGTAGAGCTCTCTGAGAGCTATCCAACGATATGCTGTCCGCCGCATAACTCCTTACGGATCAAAAGTTATGGGCACCGGGGGCGATGGAAACCTGGTCTTAAGCCCTACGCCCTCGGTTTGCGGGCCCAGCCTCTACGTGAAGCAAAGTTGTTTTGCCCAAGGTTGCATGGTATTCGGTAATAAAAATGTGATGGATTAGGTTGTCGTCCTTTTTAAGGTTCACGACGTACGATCTAGGACGAAAAAACAGCACAAAAGAAGAAAAGTGTCTATAAACTGATGAAAACGTTCGATTTTGGTCTCCAAAAATAAACGCAGCCGAGCGAGCTTTTTTCCAACGTCATAAAGCTCTCGGAGTGCTTTCCAACGTATGTTGTGCGCCGCGTAATTCCTTACGGATCAAAAGTAATGGGCACCAGAGCGACGGAGACCTGGTCCTAAGCCCCACGCCCTCGGTTTGCGGGACCAGCCTCTACATGAGGCGAAGTTGTCTTGACCAAGGTGGCATGGTATTCGGTAATAGAAATGTGATGGATTAGGTTGTCGTCCTTTTCGCGGCTCACAACGTACGATCCGGGACTGAAAAATTGCGCAAAAAAAGAAAAGTATCCATAAACTGATGAAAACATTCCATTTTGGGCTCCGAAAACTGGTGCAGTTGAGCAGGCTTGTTGCCCCCATCGTAGAGCTCTCGGAGAGCTTTCCAACGGTATACTATGTGCCACGTAACTCCTTACGGATCAAAAGTTATGGGCACCGGAGCGACGGAGACTTGGTCCTAAGCCCTACGCCCTCGATTTGCAAGCCCAGCCTCTACATGATGCTAAGTTGTCTTGCCCAAGGTGCTGTGGAATTCGGTAATAGAAATGTGATGGATTAGGTTGTCATCTTTTTCGCGGCTCACGACGTACGATCTGGGACGAAAAAATAGGGCAAAAGAAGAAAAGTGTCCAGAAATTGATGAAAATGTTCGATTTTGGGCTCCAAAAATAGGCGCAGCGGAGGAGTCTTGCTACCCCTGTTGTAGAGCTCTCAGAGAGCTTTCCAACAGCATCCTTTGCACCGCGTAACTCCTTACGCATCAAAAGTTATGGGCACCGGAGCAACGGAGACCTGGTCCAAAGCCCCACGCCCTCGGTTTGCGGACCCAGCCTCTACATGAAGCGATGTTGTCTTGTACAAGTTGCCATGGGATTCGGTAATAGAAATATGATGGATTAGGTTGTCGTCCTTTTCGCGGCTCACAACGTACGATTCGGGATAAAAAAATATCGTAAAATAAGAAAAGTGTCTAGAAACTGATGAAAGCGTTCCATTTTGGATTCTGAAAATAGGCGTAGCCGAGCAGGCTTGCTGCCCCTATCGTAGAGCTCTTGGAGAGCTTTCCAACGGTATACTGTGTGCCGCGTAACTCCTTACGGATCAAATGTTATGGATACCAGAGCGACAGAGACCTGGTCCTAAGCACCACGCCCTCGATTTACGGGCCCAGCCTCTATGTTAAGCGAAGTTGTCTTGCACAAGGTGCCGTGAGATTCGGTAATAGAAATGTGATAGATTAGGTTGTCGTCCTTTTCGCGGCTCACGACGTACGATCCGGGACAGAAAAACAACACAAAAGAAGAAAAGTATCCAAAAACTGATGCAAACGTTCGATTTTGGGCTTCGAAAAGAGGCGCTACAGAGCAGACTTGCTGGCCCCGAGTAGAGCTCTCTGAGAGCTATCCAACGGTATACTGTGCGCTGCGTAACTCCTTACGGATCAAAAGTTATGGGCACCGGGGCGACGTAGACCTGGTCTTAAGCGCCACTCCTTCGGTTTGCAGGCCCAGCCTCTACGTGAAGCGAAGTTCTCTTGCCTAAGGTGGCATGGGATTCGGTAATAGAAATATAATGGATTAGGTTATCATCCTTTTCGCGGCTCACAACGTACGATCCAGGACGTAAAATCAGCGCAAAAGAAGAAATGTGTCCAGAAATTGATGAAAACGTTCGATTTTGGGCTCCAAAAATAGGCTCAGCCGAGCGGGCTTGCCACCAACATCGTAGAGCACTCGGAGTGCTTTCCAACGGTATGCTGTGCGCCAAGTAACTCCTTACGGATCAAAAGTTATAGGCACCAGAGCGACGGAGACCTGGTCCTAAGCCCCACGCCCTCGGTTTGCGGGACCAGACTCTACGTGAAGTGAAGTTGTCTTGACCAAGGTGGCATGCTATTCGGTAACAGAAATGTGATGGATTAGATTGTCATCCTTTTCGCGGCTCACAACGTACGATCCGGGACAGAAAAATAACACAAAAGAAGAAAAGTATCCAGAAACTTATAAAAATGTTCCATTTTGGGCTCTGAAAACAGGCGCAGTCAAGCAGGCTTGTTGCCCCCGTCGTAGAGCTCTCGGAGAGCTTTCCAAAGGTATGTTGTGTGACACGTAACTCCTTACGGATCAAAAGTTATGAGCACCAGAGCGACGGAGACCCGGTCCTAAGCCCCACGCCCTCCGTTTGCAGGCCCAGCCTCTACGTGAAACGAAGTTTTCTTGCCTAAGGTGGCGTGGGATTCGGTAATAGAAATGTGATGGATTAGGTTGTCGTCGTTTTCGCGGCTAACGACGTGCGATCCAGGATGAAAAACAGCACAAAAGAAGATAAGTGTCTAGAAATTGATTAAAATGTTCAATTTTGGGCTTCGAAAGTATGCACAGCTGAGCAGGCTTGCTACCCCAGTTGTAAAGCTCTCAGAGAGCTTTCCAACGGTATGCTGTGTGCTGCGTAACTCCTTACGGATCAAATGTTATGGGCACCGGAGCGACGGAGACTTGGTCCTAAGCACCACGCCCTCGGCTTGCAGGCCCAGCCTCTACGTGAAGCGAAATTGTCTTGCACAAGGTGCTGTGGGATTCGGTAATAGAAATGTGATGGATTAGGTTGTCGTCCTTTTTCTCGGCTCACGACTTACGATCTGGGACGAAAAAACAACGCAAAAGAAGAAAAGAGTCCATAAACTAATGAAAACATTGGATTTTGGGCTCCAAAAATAGGCACTGATCTTTGTAGGCTTCCTGCCCCCATCGTAGAGCTCTCGGAGAGCTTTCCAACGGTATGTTGTATGCCGCGTAACTCCTTACGGATCAAAAGTTATGGGCGTCGGAGCGAAGGAGACCTGGTCCTAAGCCCCACGCCCTCGATTTGCAGGCCCAGCCTCTACGTGAAGCGAAGTTGTCTTGCCCAGGGTACTGTGGGATTCGGTAATAGAAATGTGATGGATTAGGTTGTCGTTCTTTTCGCGGCTCACGACGTACGATCCGGGACGAAAAAATAGGTCAAAAGAAGAAAAGTGTCCAGAAACTGATGAAAACGTTCGATTTAGGGCTCCAAAAATAGGTGCAGTGGAGGAGGCTTGCTGCCTCCATTGTAGAGCTCTCGGAGAGCTTTCCAACAGTATCCTTTACGCCGCGTAACTCTTTAAGCATCAAAAGTTATGGGCACCGGAGCGACGGAGACTTGGTCCTAAGCCCAACGCCCTCGGCTTGCGGTTCCAGCCTCTACGTGAAGCGAAGTTGTCTTGTACAAGTTTTCATGGGATTCGGTAATAGAAATATGATGGAATAGGTTGTTGTCCTTTTCGAGGCTCACAACGTACGATCAGGGACGGAAAAACAGTGCAAAATAAGAAAAGTGTCCAGAAACTGATGAAAGCATTCCATTTTGGATTCCGAAAATAGGCGCAGCCGAGTAGGCTTGCTAGCCCTGTCGTACAGCTCTAGGAGAGCTTTCCAACGGTGTGCTGTGTGCTGTATAACTCCTTACGGATCAAAAGTTATGGGCACCGGAGCGACGGAGACCTGGTCCTAAGCACCATGCCCTCGGTTTGCGGGCCCAGCCTCTACATGAAGCGAAGTTGTCTTGCAAAAGGTGCCATCGGATTCGGTAATAGAAATGTGATGGATTAGGTTGTCGTCCTTTTCGCGGCTCACGACGTACAATCCGGGACGAAAAAACAACGCAAAAGAAGACAAGTGTCCAGAAACATATGTAAACGTTCAATTTTGGGCTCTGAAAAGAGGCGCTGCAAGGAAGGCTTGCTGCCCCCGTAGTAGAGTTCTCCAAGAGCTATCCAACGGTATGCTGTGCGCCGCGTAACTCCTTACGGATCAAAAGTTATGGGCACTGGGGCGACGGAGACCTGGTATTAAGCCCCACGCCCTCGGTTTGCAAGCCCAGCCTCTACGTGAAGCGAAGTTGTCTTGCCTAAGGTGGCACGGTATTCGATAATAAAAATGTAATGGATTAGGTTGTCGTCCTTTTCGCGGCTCACGACGTACGATCCAAGACGGAAAAAAAGCGCAAAAGAAGAAAAGTGTCAAGAAATTGATGAAAACATTCGATTTTGGGCTCCAAAAATAGGCGTTACCAAGCAGGCTTGCTGCCAACGTCGTAGACCTCTCGGAGTGCTTTCCAACGGTATGCTGTGCGCCGCGTAACTCCTTACAGATCAAAAGTTATGGCACTAGAGCGATGGAGACCTGGTCCTAAGCTCCACGCCCTCAGTTTGCTGGACCAGCCTCTACGTGAAGTGAAGTTGTCTTGACCAAGGTTGCGTGGTATTCGATAATAGAAATATGATGGATTAGGTTGTCGTACTTTTCGCGACTCACAACGTATGATCCGGGACGGAAAAATAGTGCAAAAGAAGAAAAGTATCCAGAAACTAATGAAAACATTCCATTTTGGGCTTTGAAAATA
Organism: Budorcas taxicolor; assembly: GCF_023091745.1. NCBI lineage: Eukaryota > Metazoa > Chordata > Mammalia > Artiodactyla > Bovidae > Budorcas > Budorcas taxicolor. Next base: position 1,551 of record NW_026292282.1, on the reverse strand, counting down.
GGCGTAACTGAGCAGGCTTGCTGCCCTCATCGTAGAGCTCTCGGAGATCTTTCCAACGGTATGCTGTGTGCCGCGTAACTCCTTACGGATCAAAAGTTATGGGCTCCGGAGCGACGGAGAAGCCCCCCGCCCTCGGTTTGCGGGCCCAGCCTCTACATGAAACGAAGTTGTCCTTCCCAAGGTGGAGTGGGATTCGGTAATATAAATGTGATGGATTAGGTTGTCATCCTTTTCACGGCTCACGACGTATGATCCGGGACGGGAAAACAGCACAAAAGAAGAAATGTGTCTAGAAATTGATGAAAATGTTCAATTTTGGGCTCCGAAAATTGGCACAGTCGAGCAGGCTTGCTACCCCAGTCGTAGAGCTCTCGGGGAGCTTTTCAACGGTATGCTGTGCGCCGCGTAACTCCTTACAGATCAAAAGTTATGGGCACCGGAGTGACGAAACCTGGTCCTAAGCCCCACGCCATCGGTTTGCGGGCCCAGCCTCTACATGAAGCGAAGTTGTCTTGCCCAAGGTGGCATGTTATTCTGTAATAGAAATGTAATGGATTAGGTTGTCGTTCTTTTTCCTGGCTCACGACGTACGATCCGGGACGGAAAAACAACGCAAAAGAAGAAAAGAGTCTAGAAACTGATGAAAACGTTCGATTTTGGGCTCCAAAAAAGGCACTGCAACGCAGGCTTCCTACCCCTGTTGTAGAGCTGTCGAAGAGCTTTCCAACGGTATGATGTGTGTCTCGTAACTCTTTACGGATCAAAAGTTATGGGCACCGGAGCGACGGAGACCTGGTCCTAAGCCCCACGCCCTCGATTTGCAGACCCAGCCTCTACGTGAAGCGAAGTTGTCTTGCCCAAGGTGCTGTGGGATTCGGTAATAGAAATGTGATGGATTAGGTTGTCGTCATTTTCGCAGCTAACGACGTACGATCCGGGACGAAAAAACAGGGCAAAAGAAGAAAAGTGTCCAGAAAATGATAAAAACGTTCGATTTTGGGCTCCAAAAATAGGCGCAGCGGAGGACGCTTGCTGCCCCCGTTGTATAGCTCTCAGAGATCTTTCCAACAATATCCTTTACGCTGTGTAACTCCTTACGCATCAAAAGTTATGGGCACCGGAGCGACGGAGACCTGGTCTTAAGCCCAACGCCCTCGGTTTGCGGGCCCAGCCTCTACATGAAGCGAAGTTGTCTTGTACAAGTTTCCATGGGATTCGGTAATAGAAGTATGATGGATTAGGTTGTCGTCCTTTTCACGGCTCACAACGTACGATCCGGGACGAAAAAAGCAGCGTAAAATAAGAAAAGTGTCTAGAAACTGATGAAAAGCATTCCATTTTGGATTCTGAAAACAAGCGTAACCGAGTAGGCTTGCTGCCCCCGTCGTAGAGCTCTCGGAGAGCTTTCGAATGATATGCTGTGTGCCACGTAACTCCTTACGAATCAAAAGTTATGGGTACCGGAACGACGGAGACTTGGTCCTAAGCACCACGTCCTCGTTTTGCAGGCCCAACCTTTACGTTAAGCGAAGTTGTCTTGCACAAGGTCCC